>NC_081408.1:58891113-59191113 GCF_030272615.1 Cryptomeria japonica
AAAATCACTCACAAGAGAAGGTCATCTGGACATATTAGAGAAAATCTTTGATAGACTAGAACAATATCATGTTCAGCTCAACCCAAAGAAATGTGTCTTTGGAGTAACCTCCAGGAAACTTCTAGGATATATTGTCTTAAGAAAAGGTATTGAGGTCGATCCAGCAAAGATCAAAGCAATCATGGACATGCCACCTCCAAAGAACATCAGCCAACTAAGGACACTACAAGGGCGGCTTCAATCTATCTGAAGATTCATTGCACAACTAGCAAATAAGTGTCACCCATTTACACACCTGCTACACAAAAATATTCAGTGGGATGCCAGATGCTAGCAAGCATTCCAGATGGTTAAGGACTATCTCATGAATCCACTGAATTTGAATAAGCCTTTATTGCTCTATATCTCAGCGACAAATACAGCTTTGGGAGTACTATTGGCACAACATAATGCAGAAGGGAAAGAGTGTGTTGTTTACTACATCTCTTGCACACTGGTTGGCTATGAACTCAATTACACACCTATTGAGTGAGCTTGCCTAGCAGTAATCTTGGCGGCCACTAAATTGAGGCACTATCTGTTAACACATAACGTACAACTCATTGCAAAGATCGATCCACTCAAGTACTTACTCAGCAAAGCAGCGTTGACAGGCCGCTTGGCCAAATGGATAATGATTCTCAGTGAATTTGATATCGAGTATGTGGACCATAAGGCTATCAAAGGACAAGTTATTGCAGATCAGTTGGCCAATGCACCCCTCATAGGCAATCAGTCCCTCATTTCCAATTTTCCAAATGGAGAGATATTCATGATCACAGAAGCACAACCATGGAAGCTATACTTTGATGGTTCATACACTAGGCATGGCTCGGGGGCAGGCATTCTATTTATCACACCTCAAGGTGATAGCATCCTGAAGTCTGATAGGCTCACATTTCCATGCACAAACAACATAGCAGAATATGAGACCTTGATCATAGGACTCAAGCTAGTCATACAATGGAAGTTACAAGAACTGCAAGTATATGGTGACTCCCAACTAGTCATTCGATAAGAAAGCGATGAATATCAGACCAAGGATGATAAACTCATGCCATACAAGCAAATGGTGAACAAATTAAAGGCACCATTCACTACTATCACCTTTGAGCATATACCTAGAGATCAGAATCGAGCTGTTGATGCTATGGCTATATTGCATCTCTCCTAGATCTTCCAAAAAATTCAACACGCTATGAGTTCTTGGTCGAACAGCTTTTGATTCCCACTTATGATATCCCTGAATCCGAGATGATATGTCACCTTGTTGGTTCCAAATCCCCATGGTACGGTGATTTCTAAACCTATCTCCATGATCACACACTTCCTCCTAACCAATCGAATAACCAACATAAAACCTTCATTCGCCAAACCGCTCGATATACCATTATTGTTGAAACCCTATATCGACACACTCTGGATGGTACTCTCCTTCGATGTCTGGAACAAGATGAGATAACAAAGGCCTTGGAAGAGGTACATGAAGGAATTTGTGGAACTCATGCAAGCGGTCCTTCACTAGCCAAGAAACTCATGCACAATGGATACTATTGGTTGTCCATGGAAAAAGACTCCTACTACTTTGTCAGAAAGTGCAAGAAATGCCAAGTTCATGGAGACCTGATACACGCACCAACATAGGAACTGCAACCAATCACAACACCATGGCCTTTTTGTCAATGGGGACTTGACCTTGTGGGTAAAATCCATCCATCTTCATCTAACGGCCACAAATTCATTATTACCACCATCGAATACTTCACAAAGTGGATCAAAGTTGTTCCACTTACCCAAGTCACCGACAAGCAGATCGCCTCATTCATCCTCAATTACATCATCTGTCGGTATGGTGTACCCATGTCCATCATCACAGATAATAGTCTTCCTTTCAAAAATCAAGATGTCCATGAACTCTGTGAAAAGTTTCACATCCAACATCGCTTTTCCACTCCCTATTATCCACAAGGAAATGGTCAGGCCGAAGCATCAAATAAGAACATATTAAGAATCCTCAAGAAGACAGTCAATGATGTTGGCCATAATTGGCATGTTCAATTGAATCCAGCACTATGGGCATATCAAAATAGCATTCGCACCCCTATAGGCACAACTCGTTACTCACTGGTCTATGGTGCAGAAGCTATCTTACCTATTAAGGTCAAGATACCATCACTACGGGTTTCCTTGCATAATCTAATAGATGATGAAGCCTATAGGGTATCACATCTTCAGGACTTAGAGCTACTTGATGAGAAACGACAAGCTGCATACAATCACCTCAAAGCCTATCAGCAATGCATGAGCAGAATCTATAATCACCGAGTCAGACCTCGTACATTTGAGGTAGGTGATCTTGTTCTTCGAGATAATCCTCATAACCAACCCAACCGAGAACATCAAGGAAAGTTTGAATCAAATTGGCTGGGTCCATATGTTATTACTGTTGTATTTGGGTTTGGGGCATATTAGTTGGCTACTTCAGAAGGAGAACCGCTAGTAGATCCAATCAACAACATGCACCTCAAACAGTTTTATTAATAAGATGCACAGAGCATCAAGCTCCCATACATACCGGCAAAACACCAAAAAAATTCAAAAAAAATATCCTAAAGAAAATACCAAAAAAAAAAAAACATCAAAATAGTAAAGAAAGATCATGCATCCAAATGGTGAACAACCACTCCAGTGGCACCTTGGGTAAGTACGATGGTGAAAACCTGGCAAACAGGCACCACTCATAAAGGCTATGACTCCATTGTCTTTCAGGTTTGTTGCAATCACATTCATTACATACACACATCCATCCATCCAAACAATGGCTTGTTATTGATCTGCAATCAAGAAAGTACTTCATGCATCTTGCATCCCGCTTTTTCATAGTCATGTCTAAACTAAGGGCAATGCCCTTACCCTATTTGATGGAAGTGGATTCTACATTACTTGTGATTCGTTGGGTTCTCCATTCAAAACTATTTCACAAAATACCAAAAACAATCAAAAGTGTTTCACAAAATACCAAAAACATTCAAAACAATCACCAAAATATCAAAAAGATTGGAAAACTATCTCACAAAATCCAAAAACATTAGAAAACATCAAAAATAAAAAACATGGCAACACATTGTACATACTCATCTAAGCAGATACCAAACAAACATTTTGAAAAAAAATACTCACATGATGATCACTTATCAAATCGACTAAACAATCAACATCAACACACAAACTGTCTTAACAAGGATGCATCCTTCCTTACCAAAACAAAGACATGATATCCTTTTCTTTGACAAGAAAATTTTGTTTAAGCTATCAAATACTTGGTTGATTTATAGGTTATTCATTCATATATATGATGTTCCTACACTACTCCGGGATATCCACAAGTGACTAGAGTAGCCGAGATGGTTCCTACGGCATTGTTTGTATGTCTTCTGTGAATTATTCTAATGAAGTTCTGGGGCATGTACTAATGGTGTCTACGTGGGAAGTTCATTAACCTACATGATCTTATGCAAAATACAATCATAGATCATTACGGCTTGCTGACTACAGTATATACCTCGACCATATGAGCATGAACCATTATGGAGGGTACATATTCTTTATTCATTATTTATGTTGTTTTCTTACATGTACAATGCTCTTTCTTTGGTTCCTCCTACCTCATCCAAGCTGGATAAAGGTTTTATCTCTTATTACAATATGAATTTGTCTTAGGATATGATCGACCCAAGATCAAGGAGGATGTTCCAAGTCATGCATGAAAGAAGATGATACTTGTCTATTCCGCAAGCAATACTCAAGTCAACTTGATCCATTATATCAAGTTGCTTGTATTAACTTGCTATATCAAAATCCATGAAAGGAATACTCAGGTCATCTTGAATCATTATGTCAAGTTTCTTGTATTTTCTTACAACATTTTTAAAGCTCAATGATGAAAATAAAGCACTATGGATCGTCATTTCATCTCATCTGTATATATTGCATTCCATCCATCCATACATTCATAATAGTTGCATATCATTCATACATAGTAATGACAATGGCTGCATACTCTATTTTCCTCTTCTTCCATAGGAATGCATCATAGGTCCTCCATTTCTTCTATCTAACATCGAACCCCCCCTCACCCTCCCCATCTTGGTAATCAACGTCACATACCCTACATCCTTTCCCATCAACCCAATCAAGCAAGTTACTCTATCTACACAGGTACATCGACTCACGCACACCTAGACTATCAACAGATACTCTGATCAAGTATCTTCATGTCTCAACAGGTAATCAATCATGGTAATCCTAGACTACATCAGGCATTTATCATAATGACCTAGTCTCAACGAGGCTGCCATGATTCCCCACAACCATCCATAACACACACACACACTATCAATTGATCAACCAATCAAACACAATCTAACAGACAATTACATCAATTGTCTAAGTCTCAACGAGTATTTTGCTTCATATACCTTGACTTCATCGGGCAATTACATCAATTGTCTAAGTCACATTAGGTCACTTTGATTCACTTACTCAGACTTTATCTGGTCCAAGCAACCAACTGACATCAACTGTCACACTTTGAATCGACCGGGGCAATTAAACCAATTGCACCAAATTGTCAAACCAATTTTGATCAATTGTATAGCATCAATCCAAACCACACACTACATCTGCTCTGTATCTCTTGCATGACCTCAGGGTACTCACTGGCTTGTTGTTTCTTTGTATTCACTCCGATTTCTTCCATTCTTTCACCGTTATTGCTAACTTCTTCTCTTCTACCACCCTGCCAATTTTCACTCTTTTTCGAGAGATCGCCTGATTTTTCGCAATTTTTTGGCCCATCTCTTGAGGGGCATACCACCCATTAAATCAACATTTTATGGGGCATTTCTTCACACCTATTTTTCTTTCTTTGAAATAACTTGATAAACCGCACCGTCTCAAAGAGGGGCAAATGTAGTCACATAAATCTATCCAGTTTAATTAAATGAATATTTGCTATTTATTTGATTAAAAATCCACTAGCCATCACTTAATTAAATTAATATTTAATTAATTCATCTTCAAACATTCTCCTACTAATTAAATAAATTATTCAATTTATTTTAATTAATTCATTATACCAAATTCACAAATCAATTAAATGAATAAATTCTATTTATTCAATTTAATCCTCTTTCCTCTTTTAAATAAATTAAATAAATTATTTATTTAAATCACTAAATCCCCCCCCCCCACTTGCATTTTCCTACAAATGCAACTTGCACACATTTATTGAAATAAATGAATTTTATTTTAATAAAAATCCAATTTTCCCTCACCCACCAAATCCACTTGCACTCGTAAACCCCCTTCTAGATTCTTCTAACCCCTTCCTAATTAGCCTAATCCATCCCCTAATTATTATCACAATCCTAAGCAACTTGAAGTCACTTCTCAAAGACTTCAAAAGTCTTTGAAAATCATTTAATGCTTTGTGTGTTCAACAATTTAACCTCTAAAGTCTTCTAAACCATTAATGGCTCTTACATGACCATTTATGGTTAACCCCTAACTCAACCCTCATGTGACTCATGTGTCTCCTCAAGCATTTATTGCTTTGACCATGGTTATCCCTTTTACCTTTGCACTAGAGTTTATCCTTTGGATGAAAGCATTATTCTTTGAATAATTAATTTATTCACTCAACCCAACCATTGACCTTAACTCCCAAGTTAACCCTCAGATCATGTCAAGCATTTAATGCTTCTTCCCTCTCCTCTCAACCCCTCTCATGTTGACACTTGTCATCTTGGGATTGGGTTGAAAGCCCTCACATGGATTGAATATCATTCAATCCTGGCCCTTGTTGAGATTATTCAATCTCAACCATCCATTGCTCCATTTTACCTATAAATAGAGCTCACATTCCTCATTTTCAAATCCTTAAGCATTTAGCATTCATAGTCATAATCCTGAAAACTTGTATGCATTTAATCTATAGTGAATTTTAGAGAGCATTTAGCATAAATCATATATATTGTCATTTTGAACTAAAATAAATCTTAGTTCATTTTCATAGCATATCTAATTAATTTTTTTTTACACATGCATACAATAGTTAAAACATTTCAATCTTGAACCTCCATAAGCATCCATAGTGCAAAAAGTTGTTGAGAGCTACATTAATTTGGAACTTGGAGAGGAGAGGAACAAAGGAGAAGGAGCTAAGAGCATGTTAAATAACATTTGGGGATGTCTTGTGGTATTTACTTCCATAGTTAAATCCTTTATCATGTTTTTAGTGTCTCTTTTGATATGCCTACTTAGATTAGTTTTCGGTTGAATAACACTAACTTGGATCTTTGCTTCTTGTGTTTTTGTGTGTTATACAACCACAGGTTTTAGTCTAACCATTATGTATTTTGTAGAACATCAAAAGATATAGATCAAACCACCCATAATGGCAAGAGTGAGTTGGGTAACCTTCCTATCGAAAGAGAAATTTCAGCATTGCTTGTAGAAGAAACTGAAGAGGTAAACATAGCAGAAGGAGAGGTTGTACATAACATCTACCTGACAAAATCACTAAACAAAGAAGAAAAAGTCAAATTCATTCATTTTTTCAAGCAACGACCTATCAAATTTACTTGGTCTTATGCAGATATGTCAGGCTTAGATCCTGAATTAGTGTTGCATCATTTACATTTGATACCAAGAGTTAAACCTTACAAGCAAAAATTCAGAAAAAAACATCCAAGTATTGCATTACTGGTTAAAATAGAACTACAAAAGTTGTTGAGTGTAGGTTTCATTCAACCTATTGACTATGCAGAATGGATATCCAACCTGGTACCTATGACTAAGCCCATAGGAGGCATAAGAATTTGTCCTGATTTCTAGGATCTAAACAAAGCTTGTCCTAAGGATGACTTCCCACTACCCAATATTAATATGATAGTTGATTTAACAGCTGGAAATGAAATGCTATCATTAATGGATGGCTTTTTAGGATACAACCAGATCAAAATTGCACCATAAGATCAACATAAAATGGCCTTTACCTGCCCATGGGGAACATACTGCTCGATTGTGATGTCATTTGGTCTCAAAAATGCTAGAGAAACATACCAAAGAGCCATGAAAATGCTATTTCATGACATGATCCATAACATAATGGAAGATTATGTGGATGACTTATTGGCTAAATCACCAACAAGAGAAGGTTACCTTATGGTCCTTGAACATATATTTGATCAGTTGGAGTAGTATAATGTTAGACTAAACCCAAAGAAGTGTGTGTTTGGCGTAACAACAGGTAAACTATTAGGGTTTATTGTGTCCAATAGAGGAATTTAAGTAGACCCTACCAAGGTCAAGGAAATCATAGATATGAAACCTCCATCAACACTTAAACAACTAAGAGGGTTACAAGGAAGATTGCAATCCATAAGGAGATTCATAGCGTAGTTGGCAGATAAGTGTCACCCGTTCCAGCTTTTACTCAAGAAAGGAGTTACTTTTAAATGGACAAAACAATGCCAAGAAGCTTTCCAAGATTTGAAAGATTATCTTTTAAACACACCAGTGTTAGTATCACCTACTCCAGGAAAACCTTTGTTACTATATATATCAGCAACAAACTTAGCTCTAGGGGCTCTATTGGCATAACATGATGAACAAGGAAAAGAAAGAGCCGTTGATTATATAAGTAGAACTCTGATCGGTTATGAGCTTAATTATACTCCTATAGAGTGGCATGATTAGTAGTAATCTTCACATCTCAAAAGATTAGACATTACATGTTGAGTCATAAAGTGTAACTCATTGCACGCTTTGATCCACTTAAGTACCTAGTGAGCAGAGCAACATTGACTGGGAGATTGGCTAAGTGGGTCATGATCATGAGTGAGTTTGATAGAGTACATAGACAGAAAGGCCATCAAAGGACAAATTATAGAAGATCAGTTAGCAGAGGCTCCTTTACAAGACAATCACCCATTGTTGATAGACTTTCCAGATGAATCAGTGTTTACATTGACTGCATCTATAATGTGGAAATTATATTTTGATGGGTCATATACAAGTCATGGATCTGGATTAGGGATTCTTTTCATCACCCCTTAAGGGGATTCTATACCTAAGTCATTTAGGATCAATTTTCCATGCACAAACAATATAGCTGAATATGAAGCTCTCATCATAGGGCTTCGTACAAATGTATAGTGGAGAATAAAAGAATTATAGGTCTATGGGGATTCACAATTGATTGTAAACAAGGTCAATGATGACTACAACATGAAAGATGACAAACTCGTGCCTTATAAGAAAATGGTAGAATATTACAAAGAGGACTTCAACAACATTACTTTTGAACAGATTCCAAGGATACAAAAAAAGGCAGCAGATGCCATGGCTACAATAGGATCTCTTCTAAATATGCCTACTAATGAAACTAAGTTTGAGTTTATTATAGAATAGTTGATGATACCGACATATGAGACTCCCTCAATAGATATGTATGTGCAATTGTGGGTCCAAAATATCCTTGGTACAATGAGATATACACATATTTACACAACCAATACATGTCACTGGATCTGTCCAAAAATTAAAAAAGGACTCTCATTCGTCTGGCATCTAGACACACTATTATAGCTGTTACATTGTATAGAAAGGGCTTCGATGGAACTCTTCTGTGAGGTCTGAATAAAAATGAAGCACAACTTTCTCTAAAGGAATTCCATGATGTAATTTGTGGGGCGCACCAAAGTGGTCCACCATTGTCAAAGAAATTGCTAAGAACGGATTATTATTAGCCAACTATGGAAAATGATGCCTATAAATATGTGCAAAAATGCAAGAAATGTCAAATGCATGGAGATCTCATTCATGCACCAGCACAAGATCTTCAACCCATTGCGTCACCATGGCCATTTTCACAATGGGGATTAGATCTAGTGGGTAAAATCAACCCTACTTCTTCCAATGGGCACAACTTCATCTTAATAGCTACTAAGTATTTTACCAAATGGGTTGAGGCAATTCCTCTTACATACACTATTGGAAAGCAAATAGAAAAATTCATTCTCAACTACATTATTTATAGATACGGGATTCCAATGTGCTTCGTAACAGATAATGGGCGTCCATTTAAAAATCAAGAAGTGAATGAATTGTGTGACAAATTTCAAATACAACAGAGATTTGCAACACCATATTATCTGCAAAGTAATGGACAAGCATAGGCAACAAATAAGACAATATTGAAAATCCTTAGGAAATTTGTTACTAACATAGGACGAGCTAGCATCTCCAGTTAAATCCCACTCTTTAGGCTTACAGAATAGGAGTACGCACCCCTATAGGAGATACACCATATTCCTTGGTCTATGGTATAGAAGAAATACTCCCTATTGAAATATAACTACCATCTCTAAGAGTCTCCTTACAGAACATCATATCAGAGGAAGACTATCGGGTGGCAAGATTACAATACTAGAAACTCTTGATGAAAAAAGACAAACAACGTTCAATCATTTGCAAGGTTATCAGAAAATACTAAGACTATAATAAACGAGTTCACCCAATAAATTTTGAAGTGGGAGATCTAGTGCTCAAATAAAACCAAAGAAATCTAGTGGAATGAGAAAAGCCAGGGAAATTTGAACCTAATTGGCTAGGTCCTTTCATCATAACAAGGGTTATAGGCAATGGAGCATACAATCCGGCTACCATGGAGGGAGATCCATTCTCTGACCCTATGAACAACATGCACCTTAAACGATATTATACCTAAGGGTTTGGTTAGTTTAGGTTTTACTTTCTACATTGCATATCATATTATTCAAAGCACTGCATTACATATAGTTTCTTTCCAAAGCACATGATATTCAGAAGTCACATGCGCAAATTTTTTGCATTTTCATATAGTAGCACCAATAAAACAAGACAACTATCCAAGTTTGTCATTAGTTTGCCATTTAAGAGAAATAAGGGTCATCTCCTTTCTTAGATATTTGGTGAAGTCCTTGACTTCCCAAGGTCAGTCATTTTCAACATCACCCAGTGACGATACTTTACTTATAGTTCGGTATTGATTTCACTATTTGAGACTTGTTAACCCAAAATCTATCAATTTCTATATCTCAAACACGATAACAAAATCTCTAATTCATTCTAGACACCTAGTTGATCATATGACTAGTGAGAAATCTAAAATTCTACTTCAGCACTGCTATAATTGTCACACCCAAGTAGGTTTCATTACTTACAAGTCAAGGCAAGAAAATAAAAAGAAAAAGAGCTATGCCAAATTCATCTCAAGGCAAAAGAGCAATGATATATAACTGAAATATCACGCATGCAAGTGCAACAAAAACATTGACTATGGGAACATGCGGGTAACTCCATCAGGGCTATGAATGCCTATCAGAAATGGAGCAATATTTGAGAAATTACAGTCTATAACCTCGTTGAAGCTCTAAAAGCTTGTTGGTAGTGAGGCTCTATTTGGGATGCTTTTGAAGTTAGGATAATCCATGTACCTAGTCATATAGGATGTTAAGGATCTTTAGTGAACACAAGAGAAGGAATTAACTCATTTGCACACACATGGGCAAAAGAAGATCAAAGTTTCAAGAACCAATGGGGAATTTTTTTGCGTCTCCATTTGTAAATCCTAGTCACTAAGTGTGTTAATTTGGATGTTCCAAGGGACCTTAGAGATCGATTGACCGCTTATCTATGAAATGTTTTGTACCTCCAATTTCAATTGGTGTATTACAAAATGTCAAACAAACACATTTGACCTTGTTCGAATAGGAAATGTATCTTCATCATACATCTTGCATTAACATAGGTCATGTTGAAAATTCATTGTCTCTGCATGCATTTTGCAGATCATCATGTCATACAGGTTTGCACACTGGGTGCATAACTAAAAAAATCCTAAAAATCAGAAAAAGTCCTAAAAAAGTCCTAAAAATCGGAAAATGTCTTGAAAAAATCCTAAAAATCAGAAAATGTCCTAAAAAAATCCTAAAAATCAGAAAATGTCCTGAAAAAATCCTAAAAATCGGAAAACGTCCTGAAAAAATACTAAAAATAGGAAAATGTCCTAAAAAAATCAATCAAAAACATTGAAATATGGGAAAACAAAAAAATCCAAAACATTTAGAAAGAGTAGTGAAAAATCCAAAAACATTGGAAAATCTTTAAAAATACCAAAAACTTCCAGAAAATGTCCTAAAAAAATCAATCAAAGACATTCAAATATCAATCCACATAATCCAAAAACATCTAAAAAGCTCTTGGAAAAGAACTAAACAATCGAAAATCAATCAATCAAAAAACTTGCAATAAAATGTCTTGCGAGAAACAAATACCCTAGCAGATATCCAACAAATGCTTCGCATGAAGTTAACAAAGGATACGACTATCCAGTCAAACGTCTACAATCAACTGATCAAACTCTTTTATCAATCGTATCATATCCATATCAAGTGATCATTATCTTATCTTAAACAGAAGAGGATACACTCGAAATCCGACAAGTTGGTCTTAAATGAGGTCCATAGCTTTTTGAGATCAGACATCATCAACCATCACATCAAGCAACTGAGAATGAAGGCACAAGGTCAGTATAGCTGTTGAATTTTGTCCAGGTCATTCTTTATCTTTTATCATTTGGCGATAGATTATGTTCCTCTACTACTCAAGGATGTCCACAAGTGACTAGAGGAGCCATGATGGGCATTATCTTTTTCTTTGTTTTCTATTTGTGGTGTGAACCGATGAAGTTCTAGGGAAATTGCTCTAGTGGGTGTCTGTGATAGGAGCATTCAGCTATTGAATGCCACACATACCTCGACCCCTAGTGTATTTCCTAGAATGGAGGGGTTCACTCCTTGTCTGCTACGTGTTTATTTCTACAATGAGATATCTTTACATCTTGGTTCCTTATACCCCGATGTTCTAAGCTTCATTGTTCAATAATAAAGCTCAGTGATGAATATATATGTTGCACAATAAAATATGTGACATAGGTTCATGATTCTTTCAATTTCATTCTCATCTCATATGTTTCTTGATAGTCTATTGATTTCCCATCTTCTCTCTAAATCATATTCTTTCTAACATTAATTCTTTCATCAATCTCTTCTCTCTATCATCTTACTAACATTTCTTCAAGGTACATTTGAGTTAAAAATTTGTTCTAGCATTATCATATAAAAAATATATGAATTCATATAGATACCATTGCATTCATAGACATCATTTATGCAAACATTATAGATACCATTGCATTCATAAGCATCATTGATACATACATGTAGTAACCATTGCATTCATGAATCATATAGAATCAAATAGATATACATCATATAGCTCATAGCATCATATAAGCATACATGGAAAAAAAAGCATAAATAGATCGCTGCCAAAAGTTGCATATCATATAAATATAACTCAAAAATGATAATGTGTGTGAATACAATAAACAGACCAGAAGGCTCAGATAACATGATCAAAATGTCTCAACCAGCACTACCTCTGTCAGTAGGTGGATCCTATCCACTAGGTCCTATCCCAGGGTGTCAGGGTGGTCCCATAACACCACCACTATTGGTCCTCCATGTGGAAGTCCTACTAGAACTGGAATGACCTCTAACAACACTAAAACTAGGAGCTCTATGTCCCTCAGGAACAGTGTCATGATAAAGTGGTCGGTAGTAAAAAGCCTCTTGTATAGCATAGTAAAGTCTGTCAGACTGACTCCGTGCATCGGTACCTGGAGCAAAGTGTTGGTCATATGTAGCCTGAATCATCTGTGACTGTATGACTGCCTCATCTCTCTCTCTCTGGAGATGATCCCTCTCAGCCTCTGAAGTACTATAGTCTGCACGATAGGCCGCCCGCTTGACATCTCATCTAGCTACCTCCTCCTCCAAACTCTCACTCCATGCTCTAAGAATTTGTGGATCATCCTCATCCCTATCACCCACCTATCCTCCCCCACCCTCTATAGCAAGCACATCCTCCAGCTTCAGCATATCATCATCATCCTCACCATCCTCACTGCTTGATATCTCTAAAGAATCATTTCTATCCCCGCTGCTGATAGACTTGGTGTCTCCACCATTGTCTACATCCTCACCTCCACCTCCCTCATCTCCTCCCTCATCATCTCCCTCAGCTCCTCCCTCAACTCCTGCCTCAGCTCCACCCTCCTCTCCTCCTCTGACTCTCTCCCCCAACTCCAGCCTCAATCTCAGCCTAGGATGGTGAATCTATTACAAGCTAGAGTTGCCACTGCACCAAAAGATCAACCTATCAATGCCCGATACAACCACTAGACTTATAGAATCCACAGGAGGCTGTTAAACCATGTCATGAATCCTTGCGAGGGATGATAGCACATTGCTAACAATCCCCCTCCCAGCATCACTCGCTGAGGCCTGCATGATTCGAACCTATGACCAAGCTCTGATGCCACTTGTTACAAGCTAGAGTTGTTGTTGCACCAAAATATTGCAATGTCAATGCCCAACACAACCGCTAGACTTATAGAATCCACAAGAGGTTGTTAAACCATGTCATGAATCCTTGCAAGGGATGCTGGCCCACTGCTAATAGAATATGCTATGCTATAATAGGAATTGTAGGATCAATCAGAGGAATAGGCCTATGTCTTGCAAACCATGCATCATACTCTGACGTAGTCCCTGGATTCATTGTACCTCTACCCCAACCCCAGAGTAATGGTTGAAGAGCATTAAACTCAATAGAAGCAACATGGAGTTGTATGCACACCCCCAATCAAGTACCTCCTAAGATACATGAGCAAAGTAAGTAGTAACAACTGGTGTCACATGTACCTCTCCAAACTGTCTCAATACCAGACTTGGGAGATACATCTCTATAATCCGCTGCGTCTCAAAAGTCCTACTAATTAGATACCTCTACTGTCGGCAGAAAGGCAAGTGTACTACATCATCCGCCCAACCGGGGCAATCTAAGTAAGGTCTCCAAATAAAATGCTGAAGTATGTCCACCTAATGCCTCCAATACAAGGTGTTACTTGAACCCCTGTGTTTGATACCTATTGTGTACCTAAAAGCATAAGGCTCACCAGACTAGAAATCAACATGAGTAACAGGTCTCGAAATAGAAATATGCTCCCATGCCCAAGTCTGGGGTAGTGTCACACCATAACTGATAGACTGATACCTAAGGTATACAATCCCATGCATCTGATAATACAACATGGCAAGAAGACATGGACTCCAAGCATATACTCATCGATGAACAATCACATCATGGAGCACTCTTCCCCATCCCACTAGAAATCTGTGACCTCGTCTGTCAGGTATCAACAAACCGCCAACAATATTGCATAGTACAATAGTCATGTGGTAGTAATCTAGACGAGCCCAAGGGATGTCATACTGACCACTGATCTATAAGTCTTGAATCTCAAACTAAAAAAGGGAACACAACCCCGCAATGTCATTGTCATGGTCATATACAACTCTCTCACCATGAATGGGAATATGCAGAATACGCAATACATCCTCTAAGGTAATGGATGCCTCTCCAGTAGGTAGATGGAATGAACATGTCTCAAAATTCCACCACTCTATCAAAGTTGTGATCATGGCCCTATTGGCCGTAACCTCTGGCAAGTATAACACATAGTACAAACCAAGCTGTTGGATATGCTCAATCTCCTCATCAAGTAAATCAGCACAAAGATCAAGTCCATTGGGTCTGCTTTGTCGGCAGTATAGCACTCCAATGTTCTCCTGCAAAGAGAAAAAGTTCAAAATATCAAATATTGGATTACGAGAACATAAAAAACAAAAAATTATCAGACACATGATTAAAAAACATTCACATACAACGAATGCAAGACATTTACTACTAATGTGGTACAATTGCTACTAATGCGGTACAATTATGGCTTATGCGTAACGTTTATAGCAAATGCGTAATGAAATGAGTGCATGTGTAACATTAAACACTATTGCATAAAGAAATTCATGAATGCGGTATGGTTAGAACTAATGCATAACATTAAGCACAAATGCGTCAAAACCGATAGGCTATTGCGTAATGCAAAGGAAAAATTGAACACTGGAATTTTTTTTTAAAATAGCAAAAAAAAACATGCAAAAAATTAGGAAAAAATTAGAAAAATACCATGCCGCCAGTCCCAGGAGGTCTCTAATATGAATGTACTCGGTCAGAGAGGTACAATCGAGCTCTATAACTAGCCATGAAGATCAAATACTTGCAAGAAAGCACAAGATTTGCAAAGAAAACAAAGAACTTACCAAATACCAAATGAGCAAATGAAAACCTAAAATATCTATTTATAGCTCAAAAATTAGGGTTTTTTTATACACCTCGACGCCCATGGTCCCCGCCAGCTTTAAACAACTTGTAGCCTACTCAAACGATCTCGAAATTGAACAAAAATTCACACGACTACTTATTATACTAATATCGAAAATATGGTCTCAATTTTTGAATTTTTCAACCACCTTTTCCGAGGGGGCATATTTACACTCTACAGTGGTACCAAGGCATACTGGGGTAGAGTTTTTCATTTTCTTTGAGATGAAGTCATTCCGACTTTATCTCAAAGATGGGAAAATATAGACACCTAAAAATATCTCATTGGTCATGTTATCACTATTTAAAAAATGGGTTTTCCTTTCCCATAATTGGCTAAGTTTTTGAAATTTTGAATTAGACAGGCTATCAATTGCTTCAGCTCTATGTTAGGTCCTAGGGGTTTAGGGTTTTAATTTTAAATTGTTCAATATTTTATCAAAAAAACCCTCTGGTTTCTTTTCCTTCGTTTCTTTATCCACTTAAGTAATGGGTCTTGGGGTTGCGAGAGGTATCCCCCCCTTGTCCTTTGCCTAGGCGGTTGTCGAATTAATTGAAAAATTTATGCCTTATGTCTTTTCTTCCTAATGTTGTTGGGCCCAGTAAGTTGTGCGCAATTCTCGGGTAGATCTATGGGTTTCACTATTTTGTTAGGCGAAGTTGTGCATGGTTTAAGACTCGCGAAATGCCAAAAGGGAGAAGCGTTCTAAATGGCGCTTTTGGTCCAGTTTAAAGAGGCGTCATCTCGTCCAAAATCCAACGGCTAGCGTTATTTCACAGTCTGAACCTGCAAGTGAAATACCTTTCGCAAAATGGAGAAAGTGTTTGGTGAGGCCCTACAGTGAAGACTTTCTAAGTGACTAAAAGGTGATCAAGTCCAATCTGATCCGACGGTTCGCGTTGTTTTGCAGGATGAAAATGCTCGACAGTTAGCTTTCGTGAAGTAGTGAAATGACATGGCACTCCAAGTAGATGGTCCAACTGGTCAAGAGGGCGAGTAAGATGATGGCACATGGCAAAGGCCACAATAGCCAGCAAGGCGGGTCTAAGGGTTAAAAGGTGGGTCCCAGAGGTGAGTCATGCTGCGGGATAAGAAGTGACTTGGCAGATATAGGTGGCAAGGATGAGGTGGAATCTAGTGTTTTCTCTCATCAAATGAAAAGTTGACATCTCAGCTTTGAAAGTGACTAGATGCCAGGAGTTTGAAGTTGAGTCAAAGGGCCCACGTCTAACAGATTTAGTTAAGATTGGTAAGTGTCAAGCAAGTCAAAAATAATCTAATGGCTCGCGTGAATTCACAAAGGTAAAATGCTCATGTTTTATGCCTTGCAAAATGGTGAAAAGGTTTTTTTGGCCCCAAAGACAGATAAAGCATGAGGTTAAAAGAGGATCAACTCTATTTTGATCCAAGGGCTCGCATTGTTTCACGGTTGTGAACCATCCGAAGGATATGCTTCACGAAATAGCAAAAAGAAGAGAAGGTATCTAGGTGTCATGCTAGATGGTGACGTGTCCATGGACACATGGTTTCAAAAGAAGTTGAGGGCCCACCAAGGTGTAACCGATGGTATAAGGGAGAGACACATGGCTGACGTTGAACTAGGCTTGAACGGTTTTCTAAAGATAATGGTTGAGAGCCACGTGGTAGTCAGTAACCAATGAGAAAGTGGCATAAGTAAAGAAAGCATAAAGGTCTCCCTTAAAGGATGGTCATCTCCAATCTAATCCAACACTTCATGTTGTTTTGTGGCCTAAAGTTAAAAGTTGTTTAAGGTTCACGAAATAGCGAAAGACCGCTAGCAGTCAAGGTGAAGGCACGATTAATGAAGAAGTCGATGGTTTCGGTAAGAGTTAAACACCGAGAAATTAGAGTTCCATCCAATGCCTAGCGTGGCTTCGCGAAGGAGAAGTGCTCAAAGGATAAAGCCTGCGAAATGGTGAAAAGGAGGTAGGGCCCAACGCGAAGGCAAGGTTGTTAAGCCAGTGTAAATGTCGATTAAGTTTCTTTTGATTGAAAGGTTGGCATGATTTCGTTTATTGAAATTGCCCGAAAGTTATGCTTCATGAAAGAGTGAAAGAGCAAAAGGAAGAATGTGTAGGAATGTTGTGACCTGTTGGAGCAAAAATTTGAATTCTCTCAGGAATTCAATTCTGAAGGGATGGTCGAAGCATGCAATATCAATGTTGCAATTAAGACCCTGGGTACCATATATGATCCCCTGTCGATTGAGTGAAGGTATCATTCCAAAGAATTGTTGCAGAGGAGCAGATATAGAGTTATTTTCTTCAAATACAGATCAAGTCAATTCAATTGTAGAGCGGATTCCTTCTAGCTAAAAATAAGTTTTCTTGTACTCTTGTGTGGCAATTTCTTTGTGGTATGTTTTAATTAAGGTCTTGATTTGTCACAGAACCAGTTGGGGGTAGTATTTTAATTGCTTGCATTTTTCAAAATGACACCTAAGAGAGAATTTTCTGGGAAAGTTAATTATCAAGAGAGGGCCATTTGTGATGATTTTCTTGAGCAGTTGACGTTGTCAACTAATCAGGCATCAAAAGTAAAAGAATTAGTGCCTAGAGCTCCTCGCTTGAAGATAGGAGAAGGGTTGTATGATAAAGGTAATTGGTTGAGAGATCCACAGGTTGGGTTGTCTGGGTTGGGGTTATTCAAAGTTGGATTCGGAATGAGAAATCCTCCAACCCCACAGAATAGCATCTGGGAGTTAGATGTCGGGAAATTGGTAGTTACAGGAGTATTCATGGATATGGATCTATTGACTCAAATTGCACATAACTATGATCCAGTCATAAGGAGCATTAGGGACATAAATGGGAAAGCCCTCATTGAAATCAATAATGAGGAATTCGGAAGTGCTTTTGGGCTTAATGAGTTTACCAATTTTCTGGAACCCATTAACTTCAAATCATTAGCTCAAATATGTAGTGCACAAAGGAACCACCTTAGAAATGGGCCTCTTAAGGAATTTTTTGTGAAGATAGGTGGGTTGACAGTTGTAGGACCCAACACTGAAGAGCCCTTCTCATTGAATCTATTCACCCTTAGGGCTAAGGGAATGTATTGGTCACTTTGCCAGATTTTGGGAGAAGATGCTGAGGCAAATATGCCCAATCACTATTTGCTAATAATTGCTTAGATTTTGAATCCTTCTCTTGTAGTAACCTTTGATTATGCTTCTTTCATTACTAATGCTATCCATGGAGGGTTGATAGGAATAAAAAATGGGAAGGTGGATAGGTCGTTCAGATGGTATTCACTCCTCATGCATCTATTTTTGTTCAAAGGTGGTGATTACTTTGCAAGTGGACTGGACCTCATAAAAGAGAAAGAGGGAGAAAAGATGCCAGTGCAACTATGGAGTATTGTGCTATCATGGGACAAAGATGATGCCAGTTTCTTAAAATTTGATAAATATTTTGCATCAAAGATTAGGATTCTCCTTTGCTCAGAAAACCAGAGAATCCCCAAGGTTCTTTTGGAATTTATTAGACCAAAAGAATTTGCAGAAAGTATAAAGATTGTTCATAATTGGGGTGATATTTACTTATACCCCGTCTCCACAGTTTTCAGAATTTTTGGTTTCAGAGGCACTCCATTCTTATTTCCCCATCAGGTCCCTCTCAAAGTGGGAATTGCAAAAGTTCTCAGACAAATTGGTAGTGTACAAGAAGCAGAGCTAACAGGCAGGGGTAAAGGGACTATTTTTCCTATGGTTACTATAGCCCATCAATTTATAATAACCAAGGGAGGTTGGAATTGTTTTGAAGATTTTCTCAAACCTTATCATTTGTCAACTACAATATCCAGGTGTGTCGATCCAGAAGACTTCTTCAATGGCATGTTTGGAAAGAGAGCAGTGTGCAGAGGTAGACCCCATCAATTTCAGTTTCCTGAAGACCTCATTAGAAATGAGTTTGATCTAGATGAGCAGGAGCTTAGGAAGGAAAAATGGGTGGCTTATAAGAAAGCCTTAGACTTTGTACATCAGTTTGATGCTAGCTATGACCCATTGTCTAGTTTTTTCCCTTTTGAGGAGAAAATAAAGTTCCTAATTGTTTGCTTTGAGGATGTAATGCAGACTCTGAAAGAAAAGAGGGAAGCTGTGATTAAAAGCAACCCTAAAAAGGAAAGAATGGTTCTAAGTAGGTCTGCCTCCACCAGAGCAATCCCTCCTGGTGACTATACATTGCACAAGAAATCTAATTATAGTGTGTTGATGCCTACCATAGGGGAGCCCTCTACCTCCAAAGGAAAGAGGAAGATACAAGATGTCATTGACATCCAAGAGAGCCCAAAGAAGCAGAGAGTAGGAAAAGAAGTACAATCTGATACACCCTTGTACTCTCCATCCCAATCCCCTATTCACATAGGAGATGAACAGGCAGCAGCTGAACAACTGATACAGTTAGGCAGTCTAGGAGAAATAGCCTACACTTATGATGAAGTAGAAGAGGGAATGCCAAAAGAGCCCCTTGCTGCTGAAATGAACATCACTACCAATGAATTTAAGGGCCAGGAGTGGGATCCTGAGATCAAGCAGGCCAGTGATGACTTCTTGGCTGACAAGAATTTTGTTACATCAGGAGCATTTATGTAATTTTTATGGAAGTAGAATATAGATAAATACAATGCAAGATGTGAGAAGAGAAAAGGTGAGCATCCTCACAAAGATCTAGCTCTGGTGGAAGAAGAAATAAAGCAAGAAATGATGGATGAATTAAAAACCATCACTCCTGAGCGAGGAAGAGATATGGTGGCACAAGCTAGAGTACTCATTCTCCCTAAGTGGGACATAGCAAATGCCCTGGTACTGAAGGCAATGAGAAAGGAAACCAAGCCCATGGAGGGAATTACTTTTAGCAAAGATAATGATGCACTTATCATGTGGTCTCTCAAGAGAGACGAGAATAAGAGAAGTAAAGATACCCCAGGGTCAAGCTACCTTGGTGGAATGATAGTAAAGAGAGTGCAGAACACAGAGGTGGTAGAAGCTACTAGCACTATGTTAGAAACTGCAAAATTTAGTGTTGTAGTAGCAGAAAGGGAAGCTAAGGAAAAAGCAGACCTCCAAGTCAAGTTGGAGATAGTTTTGAAGGCTTACAATAGTGCTAAGGAAGAGGTGAGAGGTAAGGATAGCATCATTGCTAAGCTGCAAAGCCAGTTGATAGGACAGTACCATCGAGGTGAGTCTTCAACACTGATGATTTCCTCTTCTCCTGCAAGACCTCTACCTAGCAGCCCCATCATTAAGTTCCCACCATCTCTAGCACCTTCTAGCTCCCAAATGGTTGAGATTACTCCTCAAGAGTTAGAGAATTTAAAATAGGCTCAAGCCTTGTATGCAAAGAAGTATGAGGAAAGAGTAAGGTCTACCATTTCAAGTTTTGCAAATACAATGAGTGCCTCACTGTTATATAATAACATAAACAAGATTTTGGATATGTGGAATGAGCTTAATGGACATAAGGCCATTTTGACACCTATTTTTGACAAGTGGAAGCCTAGAGAGTAGGACTTGGAGCTTATTTGTGCATCTTATGATGAAGCAGGGGTTGATCCTATCATCAAATCCACTTGTGACACCACCAAGGACTTAGTAAAATTGGCAGAAGGGGTGGACAATGCTGACAGGAAAATCAACTTGTACAAAAAGGAGTATGCTGATCAGGTTTTTGAATTGCTCCCAGGAGTTTTTGTCAACCTAGATCAACTGAAGGACAAACAAGTGTGGATTAAGGAATTAGAGGCCAAACTATCAGCTAGAATAAAAGGAATTGTTGATTTAGATGATGCTTCCTTCTTTCTTGTGACAATTCAGGAGATAGAGAAAATCAAATCTCATTATGGTTTTCTCAATTCAGAAGTCAACAAGATGAGAAATTCCTAGAAAAGGTTGACCAAGGCTAAGGTAAAAGTGATTAATTTTGCATGGCCAACTGATGATGTGTATAATGAATGGACAAGAAAATATGCCATCCAGGATGTAGAGCAGTTAGAGGGCACTCCTGAACAGTTAGAAGAGGTTGCAACTGGACAGCATGTAGAAGAAGTTGCAGAGGTCGAAAAGGACTTGTAACTATTTTTGTAAAAGGTTTTGTAACTTCTTCTAGAAAAGAAATGATTGTAACAAATTCTCCTACCAAAGTTCGAAGCCATGTGCATCTATATTGTTATAAATGGATACCAGGACTAAAAAAAAAGGATCGCAAAGAATTGTAAGAAAATGCTGCAGAAATTTATCTGAGCTTTTCTAAGTTTAATGGAGAATATTTGAAAGTTTTTCTAATACTTTCTTGAAGATAATATCAATATATAGACCATCGGTTTTTGAGTAAAAATGTTTGTCATCTTCAAATGTGTTTGCAATTGTTTACTGTTTCAATCTAAATAATCTAGGGTTATGTTGTTTGAATAGGGGCTGTAAGGCAACTTTCAGTAGATGTGCTTGTTAGCTTTTCTCTTCAAGAGAGAAATTAAATATGCGGGGATCACTTCTACCAGTAAATTCTTTGTGAGATATTTGAATCTTGATGAGCATAGTTTAATTTGGTATGCATAAATTCTTATATGTGTCGGGCATATATAGGGATCAATAGAAGCTAAGCCAATGGGATGTGTAAAGATATTTTTTTGGGGGAGTATTGTTTGAATTTAGATGACTCTGTGACCTTGGATAAGGCACTGGTATAGATTGAGGTTGTCTATTACATGTTTTGTAGGTCAAAATACTGAATATGAGTATAATTTTCATTCCTTTGTTTCAGTTAGTTTCAAGGTGATTAGATCCACTGGTTTTCTGGACTGGTTTGCTGTGGATTTATCTTTTGAAAGTGTGAATTTAGTTCACCAAGGTATACTCGCCTGGACTCTGAGTAGGTCTGAAGTGTAGAAGGATAAATCAAACCTTGTCATATGTTGTCCTAAGAGTTTCCTTCCCTTTAATATCTCTTCTGCATAGAGTTTAATCATTTTATTTTAAGGATGTTGAAGTGAATCAAATTTTGAAGACAACAGGTCATGTACTAATTATTCATCTAATTGATTAAATAATTCTCTAATTATTTAATTAAGTTAATTAATATTATTCTTCTAATTTCATATTTCCCCTTCATCTTACTAATTTATTCTATTTCTTATTCTTTCATCATTTTATCATTTAACCATTTTCCAATGTTAATTAAATATTTATTATTTAATTAATTCTTATTAATTCCCTAATTTAAATAATCTTTATTATTTAAATATTTTTTTTTCTCAATTTCTATCTCTAATCATCTAATCATTAAGCTTTTTCTAAATATTAATTAAATATTTATTATTTAATTAATTGTGATTTAATCCTTTAATTTAATAATCTTTATTATTTAATTAAAGTCCATTTCTAAATAATTAAATAGTTTCTTTAAATTATTTAATTAGCTAATTAATTCTTCTAATTCAAATTCTTCTAATTTCATTAATTTCTAATTTCTTCTAATTTCAAACACATGTGCATGATTTTAAAAACCAAATTGAAAATCAAAGTCAAGTTCTAAATATATTTAAATACTAAATTGAATAAATTCAATTATTTGAATTAAAATCTCATGCAAAGATTAAATTGAAAATCTAAGTTAAAGTTCAAGCACATGCTAAATTAATTAATTCAATCAATTTATTAATTAAATCATTATATCTCAAATCTCTATTTTCATCTTTTAGTTAGCTTTTTCTAAATAAAGCTTTCTTTGTCATCCTCTTTATTTTCTCCAATAATTCTTTTTCTTTCTTTAGTTATCTTTTTCTCAATCAGTTAACTCTAATCTATTCAATCTATTCGGTTTCACCTCTAAATCAATAGTTAACTATCAATTTTCATGTGAGCTCACCTGGGTTCCACCTCTTGATCAATCTGTTCCACTTTTCAATCAATCCTCTCCAAAAATTTATAAATTGAGCATTCAATCTCCATTTTTTGACAATCACGAACTTTGAATCTTTGTATCAATTGCAGGTCGCCAGCGCAATATCTAAGAGCCATCATACCACAGAGAAGAGAAGAACAATGGAAGCCATGATGCATAGTAGGGAGTTGCATATTGTTTAATTTAATTCCATTTTGCATCTATTTCATTGGTTTTATGTTTGAATTACTTAGATAGTTAAGGAATTCATGATTTTCCTTATTTCCTATTTAGCAATGGTGAATTTGAGCATAACACACAAAGAATCAAAAATATCATCCTTAAGATCTTGAGGTAATCAGTTATATTGACATAAATAGTTGATTACCTGTTGAAAAATTTGTTCCTTCTGATCTTCATCAAATGAATCAAAACATTTCTTGACATTATCAAATCTATTCCTTCCCAATGATTTGTTTGTCTTCTCAAAATCAGTCATAGGCTTGTAAGATAATATATTGATAGGCACAGTTGCCTTTGACATTCCCTTGATTGGTTTGGTTGTTTTACTAGTTGCTTTCAATTTCTTGGGTTCCTCCTCAGTATCAAGATCTTTAGATTTTGCTTGGAGAATCAGTTTACAACCTCTTTTCTTTGTTGCAGTCCACTTCAGAGCAGTAACTTGGGGTACCTGTTCCTTTTTTATTTGGACACTACGTGTCACTCTTATACTTTTTGATACCAAAGGTGCTTGCTCAGCCTTCTTCCTCTTACCTTTACCACTACTTGTTGGACAACTACTAGATTCAGCTTTTATAGTCTACTCTTCAATAGTATCCAATCTTATCTTTTTTTGTCCACCGAAGATGCCAACAGGTTATTGGCAAAATCAATCAGTAAGTCATAATTGACTTCATAACTCATGTCTTCCATTTCTTCTTCTCTTGGCTCAATAGCTTCAATTAGACAAAAATTAGTGGTGACTGTGAAAATGATGTCCTTAGCAAAGTGTTTCACCACATCCTCAGGTAGCCTTACCCTCATACTCATTTTCTTCTAAAATTCATTGAAATATTTATTCATTGCAATAGATAAGGATTCTTCATAGCCTTAATGTTGTTCTTTATTTGGGTAGTTACCGGTATATCTTTAGACCATTCAAGATCACCAATTCTCAGTAGGAAATTTTGGAAATAAAAGAATAAATCAATCAATAATTGACCAAATTTAAACTTTTGACTATTATCCTTCTTGATAGACTAAAGATTTAACATCAGTTGGCTCCTTATGGCCTCACATAGGTCATAGTCTCCATTTTTAGCAATCATTCTATAAGCAGTATGCACTGCTGCAGATGGCAGGCTATTCATTCTACTAGAATAGAATATCTGGTAGACTATAACCATAGTATCTAGTTTAACTGTTAGGTCCTTAATGTTATTGACAGAAAAAACATGCCCATCAGAGGTTGACGGGGTTAAAGTCTTTATTGTCTCTTTTTAAATTTGCCTTAGCTTAGGGACTTCACTAGTTGAGCAAAAACTAGTCACACCTTGAATAGCCTCCTTGGTTATAGTGTGTGTCTTTTCCAAATACACATTTTCCTTATGAACATGACTCAAAATGATTCGGATATGTTCCTCTTCAAAATCCTCAAGAAAATAAGTTACACTATGAAAACCTTTCTCACAAACCCTAATATACTCTGGTTGAATCTTTCCATTCTTATCGCAAAGGGTTTTCAACTGAGAATAAATTGACAATGATCCTAAATCTTCAATTTTACAGTCAATGTAGCTAGACAAATCACCTTTTACAATGAGTCCATCAAGAACTTGAGATAAAACATTTTAAGACACAATTCACTCAGACTTCATAACCTCCATAGGTTCTGATGTGATCATTAATCTCCCTACTTGTTTAGATGATGAAGCCATTACTGATAAACTAGATTCAAAGCAGGATTTACAAAGAAACACCTCAATTTACACGCACTACCTTGGTTAGCGGTTGATTACTCCAATGCACACCAGTTCAACCTTCACTAACCTTTGAGTTAGCTTTGATCACGCAAATCACAATACAATTCTGACTAAAAATCAGGTAGCAATCCTTTCTTTTCTCTACAAATGCTCAAGAATTCTTGAATGCATTTAGGGTAAAAATAACAAAGTAAAACTCACTTTTGTCCTTTTTACCTATTGCATTAAATTCTTGACCACTAGGGTTATAAACCCTAATACGCCACTTAACGATGCATACAATACTGACAGATGTAAAACCGGTTGATAAACTTTTGAAAATCTGATTGTCAAAAGATATCAAGATTTTATGCATAATCAACTCAAAATTTAAACTCTCTTACCACTATTCTTTCAAGGGGTCCGGAAGTAGATTTACCATTATGCTCCCTTAGCCTTGTTAAAAAAGCTCAGTTCACCAGTGCAGGATTCTCCACACTAGGTGAAGGATTAGGTTCTTCTGAAGGTGTATGATCACTCTTCTTTTTCCATATTTGTTTCATCTCTTCTCTGGTTTCCTCAATATTTACCTTCTCCTTACCTTTCTTATTGTTATAATGATTAACTGGTTTGTTATTTATGGATCTACAAAATTTTGTCATGTGTCCTGGTTTATGACAATGATAGCAGGCCATTCCAAATGATCTCCAAGGTCCTACATTGCCTCTTCTAGTTCTCCTTCTACAATTCATAGCCACATGACCAAAATTGTAACAAATGGTGCAAATGACATTAGTTACCTTTTTCCATCTCAAATGGACTAAACCGGTTGACATAAGGTCTATGCTAGTTCATGTTACCTCGAATATCATAGGTTCTCATCCAGTTTCCATTAGGTCTTGGATTCATGTGAGGTACTGAATTATTTGCTTCATATCTGCATTCAACTAATATATGTCCATACATTTTACATGTGAAGCAATGACCTTGAAATATCTTACACACATACCTAGTATTTTCATTATAGCTTGTATTTCCATTGGGTTTGTTTCTACACACATTTGCAAACCAGGTTTAAGACAAACAAAGCAAACAGGTTTGAAAACCTTCTTACCGATAGGCTTATTAGCCTTCAGAGAAGTTTTGTCCTTATGAATGTTTCTCTTTGTACTGAAAGATTCTCCTTTCTCAGATGTGTTAAAACCAAGCCCAGAAGTATCATCTTTCATCCTTTTTGATTGAATCTTCTCATCCAGCAAGGTGGAACTTTTGTTGAATTTTTCCAGTTTCCCTTTGGCTTCAATAAGTTTTCTAGTAAGATCTTCATTGTGTTTTACAAGGGTTTCTCTTAGAGATGATGTCATTTCAAGATCTAGCTGCAAGGCATCTTTTTCTTCTTTCTCTACATGCTAATGCTCATGCAACGTAGCATTCTCTCATTTGATCTTCACTATCTCATGATCTCTTTCTTTGACAAGATCTTCAACTGTCCTCCTAGCTTCTAGCTCTTGACTCATACGGATAGTTAAGTTTTCTATCTCTCTCTTCAGATTTATCTTTTCACCATTTAGTTTTTCAATTTCTTTAGCTAAAGCATCAATTTTGGCTTCATCTGAAGTACTATTGTCAGATATTTCCAACAGCTATTCAGTTAGCTCTCTCCTTTTCACTTGAGAAGATTTGAATCTGACCCTTAGTGTTTCAAGCTCATCTTTAGTAGCTTCAAGTACTCTAGCCATCTTAAAGTACCTCATATCCCCCATGGTGGCTTTAGGGTTCCCTTCCAAGTGATTAGGATTTAAAGAAGTTAGGCTCCAATACCAATTGATAGACTTATAAAGCACTGAGAGCGGGGGGTGAATCAGTGACACCAAAAACAATACTACTTTAAATACTGACTGATAGATATAATTAGCAAGTTTGTTAAACACTATGGATGCTATCCAAAATGATATTAAAGCATCCACAATAAGTAAAACATCCACCATAACACAAGTGTTTATACATGGAAAACCCAAATGGGAAAAACCACGGTGAGATGGGACTCACAAGTTAACTAACTACATTTATAAGTAACTGTCTGGTTAAGGTCTACAAAAGTGCTCTACTAGGAGCAGATCCTATTAAAGATCCCAAAGCTCTATTAAAATATATACCTTATTATTAAAGGTAGTACCCTATTAGGACTAACCTCAATAGAGGATTTTAGAATCCAAACTAATGGATCACCTAGTTAGAGGATTTGTATAATGAAGCTTGTTATAGCTTACCCAATTAGGGGATTTGACTATTGTAATGAATAGAAAACAACAGGTGATGTGATCTAGAAGTAGCACAACTTTCTTGAATACATCCTTTTCTACACATTCAAAACTTCATTACCAACATACTCTGCAATACTCTCAACACCTTAACACCTCTATCTTCGCATCAAATTAACATATCATAACATGTCTCCTTTCCTCATCATATGTCATTATATAGACATTTTGATTTCATCTTTGGTGCAGGAGCACCTACTCTTCAATCATCAAAAAACACCACTAAGGATCCTAAACACATCTAGAGTCTTAGAGTTTCTTATCAAGCACCTAGACCAAGCTGTAAGGCCTAACTTCAGGATTGGCACAATTATAAGCCCCTGGCTAGCTATGGTCAAAAGTGGTCAATGGGCCTCTAATCTTAGGATCTTAGGTTTTTTTATGTTTTTAGGTCTTTGACCCATGTTGGATCATTGGCTAAGGTTAGGACCAATTTTGGTCATTAGATTTGCAAAAAAATGCAAAATTGTCAAAGTTGCTCAAAAAGTTGTCATGCAACTTTTGAGCAACTTCTAAAAGTTGTCAAAACATTGCAATTAACTCTCCCAAATGGATAGTTGGTTCAAACCACTCATGTAACCATTGGGAGTATCCTATATAAGCCCTTATAGGTAGGTGATAGGATGAGGATATGTAATTTGGTAATTATCAATACAAAAACAATCATTTCTCTGTAGATTTTCATGATCCAGACCACTGTACAAACTGGTATGGATGTGAGGGCATGAGGTAGTGATCTTAGAGGTTGAACCTTTGAATCTTCTTTCTATTTCAGTTGGTCTCATGTGTTGATTCAACCCAGGTTGGAAAATATCTGACTTTTAGTGAAGGTGCCTAGAATTGAGGCTTAAAAGCAGTGTTTCTAATAGGGCCTGATTGTTTAGGCACATCCCACCATGGGAAATTGATGCCCCTTGGTGGAATATAGGTTTTTCCAATTTAATTTCATACTATGTAGGTTAGAAGGGTGGATTTGCAGAGGAGTGGATTTGACACCAGACCCTATGTGTGCACCAGTCAAGTAACTAGGACAGTCATCCTAGATTGTGGTTGGAGATTCTTCAGAACCTAAGAACTTGGATTCTAAGTTGTTTCACATTTAAACACATGCCCCCATACTTGGTTTTTGTTTTGGCATAGGAGGGAAAGCACTTGTAGTGCATTTGGAGCCCTGATTAGGCCTATTAGCCCGGTCTAATATTGCAATAGTAGCGACCTCCACTCATTTCCACTCCTTGGTGTTCAGACATGTTTAGTAAACCCTAAAAGGGTATTTGAATCCCTGACCTATTCATTGCTTCATTTAGGAGTATTTTTCTTTATGTTCATTTTTCCTTCTAGGAAGGGCTACAAGCAGAATCCTAGGTTTGTGCAGGAGCATAACCCCATAATTTGCTCAATGGTGAAAGAACCATTGGAACTATTAAAATAAGACCTAAATAGGCCAATGCTATGTTTGGTAGGCCACCCTTGGTCTTAGTATCCATTTCATGGGGTTTGAGTACTTATTTCCCTAAGAGACCTCTTGGTGAATTATTGCTTCTTGGTGCTTGGGACTTTGACAAGCCTAGTGATTAGGTGCTATTGTCTTGTAGGGTTGTGATAACCTTAAATAAAGTCCTTATTGATACTTGTGATAAGTATTTTAGCACTAGAACCTTCACCTTGAGTGTTGAGGGATTCAAACTCATCAAATTGCTCACTGTTGGAGGCTTCCACTGACCCCTGCTGCATCAAGTGGTATCAAAGCCATGTCTGATCCTGAGAATGAGGATATCCCTGCAAGGGTTACAAATAGTGAGTTACCAAAGATTGTGAGAGAGCAAAAGGCTGCAAATAAGGCCTTGACTAAGAGGCTTCAAGAACTTGAGGAGAAGCTTGATGACAAGGACAAGGATGAGTCTGAAAATGAAGAAGGGAGTGAAGAAGAGGAGGATGATCCTAATCAGAAAATCCCTGCAGACCAAAGACCTTTCATTGATGCCTTGAAGTCCATGGGAAGAAGAACCATGAAGGAGAAGATAGATTTGCCGGTTTTCATTGGCAAGATGAATGCTGATCTAGCCTTGGATTGGATAGAAGCATTGACCACATTCTTTGAATGTGAAGACATCCCTGAAAAACAAAGGGTAAAGGTAGCAAGATCCAAGTTGAAGGGAGCAGCCCTAACTTGGTGGAACTTCATCCAAACATAGAGGGTGAAGAATGGGAAGAACATGATCAATTCATGGAATAGAATGATAGCATTTATCAAAGAGACATATGTACCTAAGGACTATAGGGTACAACTCCATAGGAGGAAGCAAAGTCTGAAACAAAAGGACATGGATGTAGGCTCATACACCGAGGAGTTCTTGAAATTGTGCATGAAGACCAATATGGCTGAAGATGAGGAAGAAAAACTAGCAAGGTACATGAATGGCTTGAAAGTATCCATTCAAGAAGAGTTGAGTCTACACTGCCCTACCACAGTCAATAGGTGCTATCAAATGGCTCTTAAGGTAGAGGAAAAATGGAAGAGAAAGTAGGATTTTGGCAAAGGGAAGAGCAATGATAGTGGGAAGAGTTTTAGAGGCAAAAACAACTCTTGGAACAAGGGACAAAATAGTGGCAGCAGCAACAAGGCCCCTGACCAAGGGGACAAGGAAAATAGTGACTCTAACTCAAGAGGAAACTATAGAGGAAGAAGACCTTTCAATAGAGGAAGGACAAATTCAGGAAGGGGTAATGGACCATTGAAGTGTTTTTATTGCAACCAATTGGGACATCATGCAGGAAGATTCCCTGAGAGGAGAAATAACCAAGGTGAGAGGAGAGCACAACTTGTCCAAGAAAATAAGCAAGAAGACAATGCTGATGCTAGAGACTTGGAACCAGAAGAAGGAGTGTGTCTAATGATGAGGCAGGTCTTCCTTCAAGTACCACAAACCCAAGAGCCTCCACAAAGAAAGAATCTCTTCAGGACAAAGATCAAGTGTCATGGAAAGGTATGCAATCTTCTTATTAATTCTGGTTCAACTGAAAATCTTGTGTCTTGTGAAATGGTTCAGAAATTAAACTTACCTAAGAAACCACACCCTTGCCCCTATCATGTTTCATGGTTAACCAAAGGCCAACAAACTCTAGTCATAGAACAAGCTTGGATAGAGTTTTCTATTGTTAACTTCAAGGACAAGGTCCTTTGTGATGTTGTTGAGATGGATGCAACCCACATCCTTCTAGGAAAACCCTAGCAATTTGATGTTGATGCCACCCACCATTGTAGGAAGAACACCTACTCCATCACCAAAGATGGGAAGACCTTCACTATGAAGCCCCTACTGGATAGTACAACTGAAAAAGAACCCACTGTGATCATCATGGGGGAAAAGGAGATGCTGAAAACCTTGAAAGAATATGATATTGAACCATTTGTCTTGATTTCAAAGCCCAAAGACAACATCAGGTCTGATCAACAAGAGCCCATACCAAATGAAGTCAAAAATCTGCTGCAAAAGTATAAGGATGTCACTGTTAGTGACCCGCCCTCTAGCCTCCCTCCCATTAGGGAAATTAGTCATCAAATAGACCTCATACCAGGCTCATCCCTACCTAACAAGGCACCATACAAAATGACACCATTGCAGCATGCAGAGATTGCAAAACAGGTCACTGAATTGTTGGAAAGAGGGCTCATTCAAAAGAGTCTCAGTCCTTGTGTTGTACCCTTAGTCTTGGCCCCTAAAAAGGATGGCAAATGGAGGTTATGCACTGATGGTAGGGCCCTAAACAAAATCACAATAAGGTACAGATTTCCCATGCCAAGGATTGAGGACCTATTGGATCAACTAGGAGGTGCTTGCTACTTCACCAAGATAGACTTAAAGTCTAGTTACCATCAAATCAGAATCAAGCCCAGAGATGAATGGAAAATAGTATTCAAGACTACTAAAGGTTTGTTTGAATGGTTAGTAATTCCCTTTGGTTTATGCAATGCCCCTAGCACTTTTATGAGGCTTATGAATGAGATATTCATAGATTTTATTGGAAAATTTGTTGTTGTTTACCTTGATGACACACTAATATTCAGTCATAGCAAGGAAGACCATCTTGATCATGTGGAATAGGTACTAAGAAGACTCCATCAGCACGAGTTGGTAATCAACTTGGAAAAATGCATGTTTATGAGAAAGGAACTTGTATTCCTAGGTTTTGTGATTTCACAGGGTACCCTCAAGATGGATCTTGAGAAGGTAGATTCAATCATTAATTGGCCTCCACCAAAGAATCAAGGTGATGTAAGGAGTTTCCATGGGCTTGCAACATTCTATAGGAAGTTCATCAAAAATTTTAGTCATGTGTGTGCACCAATGCTTGAAACAATCAAAGGTGGAAAGAAGACTAAGTTTGCATGGACAAAGGAAGCCAATGATGCATTCCAATACTTGAAGAATAGAGTCTCTCAATACCCTATCTTGGTCCTCCCTGATTTTAACAAAGTCTTCACTGTGGAGATAGATGCAAGTAATTTGGCTATAGGAGTAGTCCTAAGCCAAGAAGGCAAGGCAGTTGCTTTCTTTTCAGAGACATTGAATGAGGCCAAGAGGAAGTATTCCACCTATGACCTAGAGCTTTATGCCATGGTCCAATCCCTCAAGAAATGGAGGCACTACTTGATCCCAAAGGAGTTTGTAGTCTACACTGACAACCATGCACTAAGCTTGTTGAATTCACAAGAAAAACTTTCAGTCAGGCACCTCAAATGGGTAGAGAAATTGCAGGCCTATACCTTCAACATTCAGCATAAAAAGGGGGTAGCAAACAAAGTTGTTGGTGCTCTTAGTAGGAGGATTGGTCTGGTTGAAGAAGTTCAACTACAAAGTGTGGGAATTGAGTCCCTCAAACACTTGTACCCAAATGACCCTGATTTTTCAGAGATATATCAGATTTGTGTAAAGATGGAAGGCAGATATCATACTGATTTTTTTGAATATCTGATTTAGAATGGCCTCCTATTCAAGGGAGCACAACTATGCATACCCAAGTGCTCAATGAGAGCAAACATAATCAGAGAAAAACATTATGGTGGCCTAGGAGGTCACTTTGGCATTGACAAGACAACAAACATGGTAAAGAGGAGTTATTTTTGGCCCAAATTGAACAATGATGTCAAAAAGTTTATTGAAACTTGTACAATCTGGTAGCAAGCTAAGGGAATGACAACAAATCAACGGCTCTACCAACCCTTACCAATCCCTTCAAGACCTTGCGAATCCATTTCAATGGATTTTGTCATGGGACTGCCTAAAACCAAGCAAGGATTTGATAGTGTGTTTGTCATAGTGGACAGGTTAAACAAAATGGCCCACTTTGTGCCATGCAAGAGCACAAATGATGCATCTCATATAGCCAATCTCTTCTTCAAAGAAGTAGTTAGAATTCATGGCTTACCTCAAACAATTGTATCAGATAGAGATGTGAAGTTCCAAGGACACTTTTGGAGGACACTCTTCAAGAAGTTGGGTACAAATCTAACCTATAGCTCTGCCTATCACCCTCAAACAGATGGGTAGACTGAGGTAGTAAACAGGTCCCTAGGCAATCTTTTAAGATGTCTAACCAAGCAATATTCACAAAGCTCGGATACCATACTGCCCCAAGCAGAGTTTGCCTTCAATGACTCCATAAATAGGTCAACAGGTACAACTCCTTTCCAAGAAGTGTATGGTTTGCATCCCAAGGGACCACTGGATCTAATGGAACTCCCTTCTGATTTCAGAATTAGAGCTCAAGGCCAAGAATTGGCAGAGCTCATCACCAAGGTACAACAGCAAGTGAAAGAAACTTTGCAAAAGTCTAGTTTGAAGTACAAAGAAAATGCTGACAAGAGAAGGAGAGAGGTCCATTTCCAAGTAGGAGACAGGGTTTGGGAATTTCTAAGGAAGGAGAGACTACCTAAGGGTAGATACTCCAAGCTTCAAATGAAGAAAGTAGGCCCCTGCAGCATACTTAACAAAATAGGTGACAATGCCTATGAGACATCTCTTCCTCCAACATTGTAGATCTCTCCAATCTTCAACATTATAGATCTCACACCATATAAAGTTACAGCAGGTTCAAGCAATGAGCAGGGCAAGGACACAAGCATTGAGGATGAAGACTATGTCATTGATCTTCCACAAAGCAAACTGGTGGAGATAGAAGAAATTTTGGACTCCAAGCTACTCAAGAAAACCAGATCAAATAAGTACATGTAGTACTTAGTAAAATGGAAGGATCTCCCTAACATTGATGCTACATGGCTCACCAAAGATCAAATCAAGCAACATGGCACTTCGGTAGACCACCTATCCTCAAGTAGGGACTTGAGTTTTAAAACTCAAGGGGAGTATGGTGCAGGAGCACCTACTCTTCAATCATCAAACAACACCACTAAGGATCCTAAACACATCTAGAGTCTTAGAGTTTCTTATCAGGCACCTAGACCAAGTTGTAAGGCCTAACTCGAGGATTGGCACAATTATAAGCCCCTAGCCAGCTATGGTCAAAAGTGGTCAATGGCCCTCTAATCTTAGGATCTTAGGTTTTTTTTATGTTGTGAGGTCTTTGACCCATGTTGGATCATTGGCTAAGGTTAGGACCAATTTTGGTCATTAGATTTGCAAAAAAATGCAAAATTGTCAAAGTTGCTCAAAAAGTTGTCATACAACTTTTGAGCAACTTCTAAAAGTTGTCAAAACCTTGCAATTAACTCTCCCAAATGGATAGTTGGTTAAAACCACTCATGTAACCATTGGGAGTATCCTATATAAGCCCTTATAGGTGGGTGATAGGATGAGGATATGTAATTTGGTAATTATCAATACAAAAACCATCATTTCTCTGCAAATTTTCATGATCCAGACCACTGTACGGATTGGTACGGATGTGAGTGCATGAGGTAGTGATCTCAGAGGTTTAACCTTTGAATCTTCTTTCTATTTCAGTTAGTCTCATGTGTTGATTCAACCCAGGTTGGAAAATATCTGACTTTTAGTGAAGGTGCCTAGAATTGAGGCTTAAAAGCAGTGTTTCTAATAGGGCCTAATTGTTTAGGCACATCCCACCATGGGAAATTGATGCCCCTTGGTGGAATATAGGTTTTTCCAATGTACTTTCATACTATGTAGGTTAGAAGGGTGGATTTGTAGAGGAGTGGATTTGACACCAGACCCTAGGTGTACATCCCTATGTGTGCACCAATCAAGTAACTAGGACAGTCATCCTAGATTGTGGTTGGGGATTCTTCAGGACCTAAAAACTTGGATTATAAGTTGTTTCACATTAACACACATTCCCCCATACTTGGTTTGTGTTTTTGCATAGGAGGGAAAGCATTTGTAGTGCATTTGGAGCCCTACTTAGGCCTATTAGTGCGGTCTAATATTGCAACAGCAACGACCTCCACTCATTTCCACTCCTTGGTGTTTAGACATGTTTAGTAAACCCAAAAAGTGTATTTTAATCCCTGACCTATTCATTGCTTCATTTGGGAGTATTTTTCTTTATGTTCAGTTTTCCTTCTAGGAAGGGCTACAAGCAAAATCCTAGGTTTGTGCAGCAGCATAACCTCATAAGTTGCTCAATGGTGAAAGAACCATTGGAACTATTAAAATAAGACCTAAATAGGCCAATGTTTTGTTTGGTAGGCCACCCTTGGTCTTAGTATCCATTTCATGGGGTTTGAGTACTTATTTCCCTAGGAGACCTCTTGGTGAATTCTTGCTTCTTAGTGCTTGGGACTTTGACAAGCCTAGTGATTAGGTGCTATTGTCTTGTAGGTTTGTGATAACCTTAAATCAAGTCCTTATTGATACTTGTGATAAGTATTTCATCACTAGAACCTTCACCTTGAGTGTTGAGGGATTCAAACTCATCAAATTGCTCACTGTTGGAGGCTTCCGCTGACCACTGCTGCATCAATGTTGACCTTAGAAATTATTTCAAAATTTCCTAGGTGCAATGAATCTAGACAATCAAACATAACTCATCACAAATTACTGCCACAAATTGTCAGTTAGGGTAACTCATCACACAATCAATGAATACTAGTTGGAACATCAACACCAGTTGGAGTTAACCATATCGGCATGTAAACTGATTGTCTTTAATTTCTCCTTTGATAATCTCCACTAGATCTCCAAGTTGGTGTCGAGTCATTCCTGTATTTCATATATACATATACATATACCATTTATCTCCATGTACTGGTTTGATACTCTCTAATCAAAACTTCTAATACCGGTAGCAATATAATACAAATAAATTTTGAAGTAACACCAGTAGATAATGTGATCATATGTGTCTGTACATGTTCCATCAATAACAGCATATGAAGTCATTCATTACAATCATCATCAAGCCAACAAAGGTATATTAATATGTGATACCAATTATATATTCAACCCAAAATCAATTCTCAAAATTTCAATAGGAATAACATCCAAGATAGCTACAATAACAAATGATTTTCCAATAGACTACAATGCATCCAGTGAAAATCATCACATCTTCAATCATATACGAGGAATTTTAATAAATATGGTGCATTAATATTTTAACTAGATCAACTAGGGGATAAAATTGGCCTATCTCCATATACTTATTAGTGATAAGTCAACATACACAACATTCCAAAACATAACTACGATGACCTACAAAATGGATCCAAAACAAAAAAACCAATTGAAGACCTTAAAAAATACACATACTTCTAGAATAGATTCAATCTTAGGCATTATAATCAATTCTAAACTAAATTAACAAACCCAAATCCACTCTTAATTGAATCTTACAAACCAAATATTAAACGAATTTGATATGTCCACTTTAAATCTTACAACCCAAATGTTATACCAACTTAAATCATACACCCACTTCACACATAAAGTAAACTTGGACTCAACTCAAATTTGATGAATTTTAGTCCTTAGACCAGATTAGAAGTGCTCAAATTTTGTGGGGTAAATGGAAATATGACACCCACTTACACAAGTTCATTGTTTCTTTATATTATAAAATAGTTACAATATACAATGGAGGACCCTAGGGGACTTATGAGGATAATCTCAACTCTTGATTTATGTATACTATTCCATACTATAAATTATTATCACTCTTTCTTTGATTTGTTCCCTCCAATATATTTGTTAACGTATATCTTTATCAAGAGTGCATTGTTGGATTCAATTGTGTGTAATTTTTTTGCATCAATGTTTTGGATCACACTATGTGATCCATCATCAGGATGAAGAGAGTCAAAAAATATATATCTTACTATCGCTGTAACCATTGCACCTTCTTTTGGTTCAAGTGCTAGTTTTAATAGTGTGAATAAAAAACTCTACAAAATAGTTATTTGATTTAAGTAACTACATTTTGATAATTAAAAATTGATTTCTTTTTTTTTTAAACCAGACATTTAGTTTTTAGTATATTAGAGAAATTTAAAAAGAATCTAAAAAATCAAGGGGAAGTGTACCTATAACACTTATGTATGCAAGGGTCAAAAAGTGGTAATTTCAAAGTGTCACATGATACCTAGTTAAAGATGACCCAATAATTGTGCACTACAACCACCTCAAAAATGAGAGATACATATGCACAAATGACCTATTAATCAAGTACGCATGATGGGTACCAAAAAATTTGCATAGCTCCTCCAATTAAAATCCAAAAGTTTTAACTACTAGAAATAAAATAAGTGACTATGTATGTAAAACTTATTAATAAAATTGGTTCTCTTCCCTTATCATTCTTAAAGGAAACACAAACTCATAAAATCGTGAGGAAAGAAAATCACATTTTCCATATATTTGTTGAATTGGTTTGCTTCATGTGGGAAACATGAGAGGGATTAACGTATTATAAATTAAATCTCTCAAACCCCTCTTTTTTTGTGCACATCGGTCATATATTTCTATTATGTTTTGTTCTGCTCTAGGTATCATAGAATGACTTAAACCACACACACTAAGCTTACACTTCTAAGCTTAAAAGTGTTAAACACTTAGAGTTGACTAACATTTTCTAGGCTTAATTAATATGTTTCTTAATGTGTGTGGTCACACTAAGAATAAACTTCTAGGATTAATAGTGTTAAACAATTAGAGTTGACTAACATTATTTAGAAAAGTAATATATTGCTTTAGGGTATGTGCACCAAGTTGTGGTACCAAAAGGGGGTCTTAAGATGCCACTTTTTTTTTGAAATCAGCAAAGTCTAAACTTCAACAACAAATTGAAGATAGTTACACTCCAAATTTGAAGATGCAACAAGAACAAGAGTTAGAGTACTTCGAGTCTACTTTCTAAACTACTAATTTGTTTTGAAAATGGTGGAGATTAAGGGCTTCAAAAAGTGGGGGCACAAAAAGTGGCCCTTTTTTTAATGCAAAAAACATAGCATAGCATTTATTGTGGCCCCCCTAAAATGTTAACATTTTTTTTGAATTTTTACAATCACTTCAATGAGAAACTAGCTAACACCTTGTAGTTTATGCCAGATTTTTTAGCTAATTTTTTAATGAGTATATGATTTTTTACTAATTTTCGAAGTGGACACATCCTAAAAAATAGAAATTTGAGCGTGCTCCCCCCTAAAATCATTGATAAATATTCAAAACTCAATTTATTTATTTTTAAATTGTGTAGAATGGAGTCTAGTTTCTAAAAATATAAGTTTCTTAAAAATCCAATGAATGTGTAAAATTTTTTAATCTTCTGATAAAAATATGTGAAATTTTTTAATCTTCTGATAAAAACACATCTCACTCCTGAAATGATCGTCCAACCCTTTGGGTTGGATGCCCAAGTACAATCCAATCCAAAGGGTTGTGGTTTCCAATCCAAACCATTTGGTGAGTGCCAAATACAAAATTTTGAATTTTCGCATTTGGCACGTGCCAAATTTGCCGCCCGCCAAATGTAAAAAGTCAATTTTTTGCATTTGGCAAACGCCAAATTTGTGCACACCAAATGTTTTTCATTATTCAACATGAAGAGTTTGTGAGTGTTCTTCTTTATAGGATCAACTTATAATGTAGATTCTAGTTTTAAGAGGATTATATTAAATTTCAGATAGTCAAATTTTAGTAATCAACATGCTCCTATTAGCATTCTTCAGCTATGTATCTCACTCTCTTTGTCATCCCCAAACTCTAGACCTATTTCTATCCCTCTCTTGTCTCTCTCACTTCTCTCTCCCCTCTCTAGGTAAACCCAACTTATCTACCTTTCATTCCTTCCTTAACCCCATATCTATCCTTGAATCCCTCCCTCTCCCTTCTTCTCTCTCATTCTCTTATTATTTCACTCCCCTCCATCTCCATTCTCTTGGTCACTACCTATCCCTTCTATCTTATCTCTCCCCATATCTAGGTCTCTTCCTCCCTCCCTATTCACCTCACTACCTCTCCCTCCCTATATTATCACCCACCTCTCTCTCCCCCTCTAGGTATCTCACCTAATTAACTGTCCACCCTCTAGTTCTCTCCCCCCATATCCATATTTCTCTCCCTCTCCCTTACCCCTATATATTTATGAACTCTCCCTCTATTATCTCTCTCCAAACCTATATATCTCCTCATTCCTTAGGTCTTTGAATTCCTCCATGTCTACCTCTCAATCCATCCCCTCTTAGTCATCTCTTTTCTCTTCTATCTATTCCCTCTCTCCATTGTCTAGGTTGTCACCTCTCCCTCCTACTCTCTCTACCTCCCTCTCTCAAATTTCTAGGTTTCTCCCTCATTTCCTCTCCACCTCTATACTTATCCATTAATGTCTCATTAGGTGCCTATCTTTATGCCCCTCTATCTATCTCTCCTTTATCTCTCCTATCTAGGTATTTAACCTCTCTCTCATACTCTACATATCGCATATCTCTATTTATCCTTTCTCTAGTTCTCTCCCTTCCTCTCCACCTCTCTCTCTCCATCACCCCTTACCCATATCCCTTTATGAACTCTCTCCTTCTCTTATTTCTTTCGTCACCTCTTTATCTACCAAAAAATATAGACCTATTACTCCCCCTTTCTTCTCTCTATTTCATCTCTCTCCCCTCTCTAGGTCTCTCCTATGCTCTCTCCCTCTCTCTCTTACCTTCCCTCCTCATATCCATATCTATCCTTCCCTCCCTCCATCTCTCTTCTCTTCTTATTGTTTCTCTCCACTCTCTCTATATTCTCTTAATGAATACCTCCCCCTCCTAAACTCTCTTTCCATACCTATTTTTCTCCTTCCCTCCATATTTATATATCTACATCTCCCTCTTTGTCTCTTAATCCTCCTGTATCTCCTTCACCTCTATCTTTCCACCCTATGTCTCTCACCTCTCTCTTCCTAGGCTCTAGATCTCTCACCTCTACATCTCTCTCCTCTCTAATTCTTTCCTTTCCACCTCCTTACCCCTCTTTCTCTCTTTGTGAACTTACCTCTCTTATTTTATTCTCTCTCTCCCTCACCTATCTACTCTTCCCTCTCTAGGTCTCTCAACCACTCTCTACCAACCTCTCCCTTTCTTCGTAGACCTTTCTTTCTCTTTATTCTTCCCTCTCCCCTCTTTTTTCTCCCTCCCATGTATAATATTTAGATAATAGGTTGTATGATATAAGGTTTATGGTATGGGGTACAAGATTGATGGAACATTGTTTAGGGTAGATAGGGTTGCGGGTAGTGGTCGTATTGATACTTGGGACACCATATGACCCCTTAAGATGCCATATGACCCCTTATGATACCATATGACCCCTTAGGACACAATATGACCCCTAACAATGCCATATGAACCCTAACAACACCATATCATGTCCTAAGGGATCATATGGTGTCCTAAGGGGAAATATGGTCTTCTAAGACCCCTTAGGACACCATTGGACACCATATGACCCCTAACAACACCATATCATTTCCTAAGGGGTCATATGGTGTCGTTAAGGGTCATATGGTGTCCTAAGGGGAAATATGGTCTTCTATGACTCCTTAGGACACCATATGACCCCTAATGACACCACATGGTGTCCTAAGGGGTCATATGGTGTTTTATGACCCCTAAGAACACTATATGACCCCTAATAACACCATATGGTGTCCAAAGGGGTCATATGGTTTCCTAAGGGGTCATCTGATGTCCTAAGGGGTCATGGTGTTTTATGACCCCTTAGGACACCATATGACCCCACATGACACCATATGACCCCTAATGACACCATATGGTGTCCTAAGGGGTAATATGGTATCATTAGATGTTATATGGTTTCCTATGGGCTCATATGGTGTTCTATAACCCCTTAGGACACCATATGACCCCTAATGACACCAAATGGTGTCCTAAGGGGTCATATGGTATTCTATGACCCCTTAGGACACTATATGACCCCTAACGTCACCATATAGTGTCCTAAGGGGTCATATGATTTTCTAAGGGGTCATATAGTGTCCTAAGGGGTTATTTTATGTTCTATGACCCCTTAGGACACCATATGACCCCATACAACACCATATAACCCCTAACAACATCATATGGTGTCCCAAGGGGTCATATGGTGTTCTATGATCCCTTAGGACATTATATGACCCCTAATGACAACATATGGTGTCCTAACAAATCATATGGTGTTCTATGACCCCTTGGGACACCATACGACCCCTAAGGACACCATATGACCCATAAAAACACCATATTGTGTCTTAAGGGGTCATATGGTGTTTTATATCCCCTTAGGACACCATATGATCCTATATGACCCCTCAAGATACCATTTGGTGTCCTAAGGGGTCATAGAATACCATATGAGTCCTTAGGACACCATATGACACCTAACGACATCAGATGACCCCTTAGAACACCATATGGTGTCATTAGGGGTCATATGGTGTCCGAAGGGGTCATAGAACACCAAATGACCCCTTAGGACACCATATAGTGTCCTTAGGGGTCATATGGTGTCCCAAGGGGTCAGATGGTGTCTTAAGGGGTCATATAATAGCATATAACCCCTTAGGACATCGTATGATCCCTTAGGACACCAAATCCCTAACGACACCATATGGTGTCATTAGGGGTCAATGGTGTCCTAATGGATCATATAATACCATATGACCCCTAACAACACCATATGACCTGTCCTAAGGGGTCATATAGTGTCTTGAAGGGTCATAGAACACCATATGACCTCTAAGGACACCATATGACCCCTAAGGACACCATATGACCCCTTAGGACACCATATGGTGTCGTTAGGGATCATATAGTGTCCTAATATTTCATGCATGAAAGGTTTGACCATCTTAATCTTATCCAATTTTTTAAAAAAGTAGTAGTTTAGAAACTAGATTCAGAGTACTACAATTATTATTCTTTTCTCAACTCCTAGTTTTGAGTGCATGACCTTCAAATAGCTCTTTGAAGTTCAGGTTTACCTGTTTTCAGAAAAGAAAAAAAAAGTGGCCACTTATACCCCCCTTTTTGTTCACCATCTTGGTGCACTTACCCTGAAGCAAGATAACATGGTACTACATTGTGATATTCAAAGTTCTTTACACTTAGCACGAAACTCAGCTTACCATTCTAGAACAAAGCGTATTGATATCCAATATCACTTTGTTTGCGAAGTGGTGGAAGGAGGACAAAACTCTTTAGCCAAGATTCACACTGATGTAAATCATACAGATATTATGATGAAACCTATTAGTAGAGAGAATTTCATTTGGTGTAGAACTTCTCTTGGTTTGCAGATTTTGTGATGATAGGTAGCATTGGCAGTGGTCTTTCAGTAGAGGAATTATTCAAAGTTTGAAATTTTACTTCAAGTGGGAGAATGTTGGAATGTGAAATCAATTAGGAATTTTCTTCCATATGTGTCATAGAATTTGTCTTCAACTAGGACTTTGCTCCTATATGTGTCATACATGTAGTTGTGCGAGTCATACTTACTATATTTAGTAAGTTGTCTCCAACTAGGACTCTGCAACTTGGTTGTGTTGACTTCGTAAATTATTAAGTGATTCATAGGAGAATCAAGTTGGACTCTATATGTGTCAACCTTGTAGATGATTGAGATCCACATATAGGCTTAGTCAATAATATGACTATAGTGGTGGCATTAGAAGGGTTAGAGGTGGCAAATTTGAGAACTTAATTATTGCATTAAGTTTCTCAAATTTGTATATATAGAGAGTAGCTCTTCCTCCTTTGAAAATAAGGCCTAAATGACTTTGAGATTGTTGTAACTCTATAATTCTTGAGAATCAATATGAAATACAAAATTTGTCCATGGTTTTTTACTAGTATATTTTTACCAGGTTTTTCCATGTAAATTTGTGTGTTATGTGCTATTGTTCTTCTTGGCAAATTTTATGCACTTGTTATTTTTCTCACAATTTTTAAAAAAAAAGTGTCCTTGGTAAATGTTGCCTTCTAGTTGGCTATATAGACATTTATGTGCCTCACATGATATGTATCAATTTATCTATGGTCTCATGCCAGCAATTTTTAAACTATGTAGGGCTCCTTGATCGATGCTTTAGATGCAACCAACTTGGGCATAAGATTGTTGGCTGCCATGTCAAATATATGAATGGTCTTTGTGTTCTTAATCTTAAGAGATGGGTCCACAAGGTGGGTAGTCTAGATGCTGGTTTCATTTGGATAAATCATGGTGTGTTCATGCAACATCATTCACTTAATGAGAATTACAATTTACCTCGTGTTTCTTGCAACTAATCTTTTATGTCATTAAATATTTGCTAAAAGTATTTCATTGAATAATAAGAATTGCAAGTGAAAATAGTTCTAAGTTGAGAGATGGTATCGAGAGCACAATGTGCGATGATGAGTAGGAGTAGGAAGGGGCACAAGCACATTTGACAGGTAAGAAGAAATGGAGTGAAGCAAGAGATATCCAAAGGCAAAATGGATGATTGTAGGCTAGTGTTGGATGATCATGGCAAGAATCATTCCATCTGGCTTCCAAGCCAGTAGATTTTCATATTTTGGATGAGTATGTTTTCAAGATTTTGTTTGACATGAGATCAAAGGCACTAATTTTCAGAGCTCTAGAGAAGAGGTCATCTATGGATGAGCTCTTAGCCTGGAGCAAGTGTGTTTGGGATCCCTTGTCTAATCCTTTGATGCAGCTGTTGGACCATGACTTCTTCCTTGTTCTACCTTGTCTACTCCTTTGATGCAGCTGCTAGACCATGACTTCTTCCTTGTTCTACACAATGGGCCTTGGATTTTTAGGCAGATTTGGTTTTCTTGCATGACCCTGTGGTTTCCATTTTTTTGTAATGCAATAAATAGTGAATAACTTCTATTTCAATTTGACTTTGGCTCTACAATTTACTTCTTTTTATGCGATATGTGATATGTGAGGCAAATTGAATGGTCTCTATGTTCTTAATCTTAGGAACACAAGATTGTTGGCTGCCATGTCAAATATATGAATGGTCTCTATGTTCTTAATCTTAAGAGATGGGTAGTATAGATGCTAATTTAATTTGGATAAATCATGGTGTGTTCATGCAACATCATTCACTAGCTCCTCTGAATGGTGGGGCTGATAGTCAAAGCTTCAAGATTTTAGTCCCTCTCGCTAATGAGGTTGTGGTAGCCTTTTACTAGTAGGATCATTAGGATATCATAGAAGACAAGAAGCTCTGGTTGGCTCTTGCTAAAGATCATGATTATCTTCTAGATCAAGCTGAGAAATGAGCCCTTCCAGACGTTTCAAATTTCTGCCATATTATCAAGGATTTTCCTTCACAGAGTTGATCTCTTAAATGGTTACTTTTATCTATTACTTAGATATTTTATAGCTACTTAAAAGGAGAAACCATACATTCATGGTAATCTTTTATTAGTTTTTGCATCAGTGAAAATGTTGTAATATTTGTAATGATAATTATTATAGTGAAAGTAATAATTTATTTATTATTAATTTTTTCTTGGTAGAAATGATAGACAAATGTATGAACAAATTAGATCAATTTCATGGTTTAAAATAGTTCAAATTGAAAGAGTTATTATCATATCTTTTTAGGCTTTAATATATATCACACTTATCTTTAATTTCTTTTCTATTATTTAAAATGTATGATAATTTTCTTGTATAAAAATGGTAAATTATGTAATAATTTAATAGATTAAATATATGTCTACTCAATCTATAATAATAAAGAGTCAAATCAAACACAATGAAAAATTATTGATACTCTATAACATACAATTTTCCTTCAAATTTTGTATCTCAAATCTAATTATTGAATTAAGAAGCAATGCCCAAAACAAAGCATTTGCAAGATTTGCAAAATATAATTCTATCTTTTGGATTGACACATTTAAATCTATTTTTAAAAAACTTTTGATAACACATAACTAAAACAATAAAATTCTAAAATTAGATCATGATTAAAAAAAATCTAGAAAAAATAGTATAAAAGAACAATCTCCCTTAGAATCAATCATTATTATAAATTTGGAACTAAAAATAAATAAAATGTAGAAATACAACACCCAAAAGTACAAGGAAAATAGTTTTATTTTCTAGATTTTTTTGTTTGATTAATTTTGATATTTATTTTTGGAAATAAATTTATTCAAACATAAAAAAAATTGTGGTTTAAATTGAAGGACTTTTGAATAAATGCAAATATTTTTAAAATATAAAACAAATCAATAATTTTTATCTAATCTTTTTTGTTGGGAATTTAATTTTTTTTTTTACCCATGACCATAAAATTATTCAAAATTTCAATCGATTCAATATTTTTCTTTTTCTTTGCATAACAAAATTAATATTGCATATTCCTAGTTAATCATGTATTGACCATCTCTTATGAATATAATGGTAAATTATGCATTTGATTACTTAATTACAAGGTTTTCAACTAAAATTTCATATTTCTCTATTTCTTTTTCTTTTATATGTACATACTCAATGTGGTCAAAAGTACCCACCTTTAATATTTGTTCTTTTTGATAATGAATATAGTCAAACTAAGAATATGGCCATTCCTATGGAAAAAAAAGAATTTCATATAGAAATTTTAGTAGCATCTATAGACAAAAGTCAATTTAGATGTACTCCAAACATTTAGTCCAACAATTACTTATTTGTAGATTTAGTTGCAGCTCAATAATATTAGACAACAAAATTATAGTCTATCAAACTCGGGTTAATCTTTGTATTTTATTTTATTTTCATTAAAATCGATACGGAAATATGGAACCATATTTCAAAATTAAAATTGAGATATTTAATAAGTAAATTTTTCAAGGATGCATATGTCCATGGTATGCTATCATTCATAACGTCATAATATTTTTGGAACTAAGAGCCTACGCATGTTTAAATTTATGAAATTCCAACATTTGTGGTAAGTACTATTGGATTTTCTAATTGTTGATGCTCCAATTGAATCTGAAGTCATTGATGTGCCAAAGTAAATCTCCACATTTTTGTGTTCCTGTATCAATGAGGGTTGGAAGCTAATTTTTATCAAGTTTAAACTTGAGTACATACATTAGTGAAAGTCAGTAGGCTTCTTAGGTATGTGGAACTCTGAAGATAAATCCTTTAAATTCTAAAGCCAACCTTTCAAATAAGTTAGGATTGATAATGTTTTTGTAACTAGGATGAAGAAACCTACCAATCAGTGTAGACCAATTTTTTGTATTAAAATTAACCCTAAGAAAACATATGTCAAATATTAAAATTAAAAATTGTGTATGTCATATTTTCTTCAGATTTCGTGAATGTGAGAATGTGCCAATGAGATTTGGCCATGTAATCCCATACCAAATTTGATGGCTCAACCCATATTAAATATTTTTTTAAGGCCCAACTCTCGAATGTCACCCTATGTTAAGATAAAATAAGGAAATTTTTAGACCTAGGCCAATGCATGCCTCAAGTTAATGATATTAACAAACATAAGAATCCATGTATGTGGACCCAATATAATTTATAGATGACTTTAAATAGGGATTTATTGATCTTGTAAGAATATATTTCTTTATATAGTGTGGGGAAAAACTCAATAAGTTAAATTAAGTAAACACTACATTTTTCCAACTGCATTGGGCTATCCTATATGGTATCAAAATATGGTTGAAAACTAAGGACCGAATGTTCCATTAAAGATAAAAAATTTAGTTTAATTTTGAGAATCATTAGTGATTTCTCATGTAATTACTATATTCATGAAATTATTATGAAATCTAATATTTGAAAATAGATTTTGTAGTGTATCAAAATAGACAATACTTGTTTATCATTGTGGTTTAATTGGTTCGACTTCAACTACAAGGAAGAAGAAGAGAGAAGAAGGTAGAAGAAGGATAAAAGAAGTTCATAGATGAGTTACTAAGCTCTAAGATGGATTAAAAATATAAAGGATGTTGGGAGTAGAGAGAACCCAACAAAATCAAATAAGAATACCCATCAGTCGATATTAAATAAGAGATTGCGTATTTCCAAGGAAACTAATAAATTTTATAGCTGGATAGCTTAGGAATGAGAAAAAATGGAACCTAAAAGTGTGATGGGATCTAACAAATTTTAAGGAAACAATAATCTAAATAAATTGTCAAGAACAAATCCATCTCTTAAAGATCATTATTCTAGATTCTTTCCAAAAATCTATTTGCTTATCTACTTTGAATAGAAAGACACATGCTTATGATGACATTCCAAATTAGAAAGATGTATGCTTATGATAATAGGCCTTGGACCCAATTGTTGCACTTTGAACACCATATGACCTCTAAGGACACCACATGACCCCTAAGGACACCATATGACCCCTTAGGACACCATATGGTGTCGTTAGGGATCATATAGTGTCCTAAGGGGTCATAGAACACCATATGACCTCTTAGGACACAATATGACCCCTAACAACACCATATTGTGTCCTAAGGGGTCATATTGTGTCCTTAGGGGTCATATGGTGTCCTAAGGGGTAATATGGTGTCCTGGGGGGTAATAGAACACCATATGACTCCTTAGGACACTATATGACCCCTAATGACATCAGATGACCCCTTAAGACACTATATGGTGTTGTTAGGGGTCATATGGCATCCTAAGGGGTCAAAGAACACCATATGACCCCTTAGGACACCATATAGTGTTCTTAGGGGTCATATGGTATCCTAAGGAGTCAGATGGTGTCCTAAGTGGTCATAGAATACCATGTAACCCCTTAGGACACCATATGATTCCTTAGGACACCATATGAGCCCTAAAAACACCATATGGTGTCGTTAGGGGTCATGTGGTATCCTAATGGGTCATCGAATACCATATGACCCCTTAGGACACCATATGACCCCTACAGACACCATATGACCTCTTAGAACACTATATGATCCCTCTCTCTCTCTCTCCTTCTCTCCTTCTCTCCCTCTCCCCCTCTCCTTTCCCAAATCTCTCTCTCTCTCTCTCTCTCTCTCTCTCTCTCTCTCTCTCTCTCTCTCTCTCTCTCTCTCTCTCTCTCTCTCTCTCTCTCTCCCCCTCTCCCACTCTCCTTTCCCAAATCTCTCCTTTTCTGAATCTCCCTCTCTCTCCCTTTCCCTCCCCCTCTCCTTTTCCCAATCTCACTCTCTCCCTATCCATCTCTCCCTCCCCCTCTCCTTCTCTCCCTCTCTCCCTCTCCCCCTCTCCTTTTCCCAATCTCCCTCTCTCTCTCTCCATCTCCCCCTCTCCTTTCCCCAATATCCCTCTCTCCCTCTCTCCCTCTCCCCCTCTCCTTTCCCCAATCTCTAATTTTTTCAATCTCCCTCTCTCTCCCTCTCCCCCTCTCCTTTCCCCAATTTCCCTCTCTCCCTCCCCCTCTCCTTCTCTCCCTCTCTCTCCCTCTCCCCCTGTCCTTTCCCCAATATCCCTCTCTCCCTCCCCCTCTCCTTCTCTCCCTCTCTCCCTCTCCCCCTCTCCTTTTCCCAATCTCTCTCTCCCTCTCCCTCTCTCCCTCTCCCCCTCTCCTTTCCCCAATCTCCCTCTCTCCCTCCCCCTCTCCTTCTCTCCCTCTCTCCCTCTCCCCCTCTCCGATCCCCAATCTCTCCTTTTCCCAATCTCCCTCTCTCTCCCTCTCCCCCTCTCCTTTCCCCAATCTCCATGTCTCCCTCCCCCTCTCCTTCTCTCCCTCTCTCTCCCTCTCCCCCTCTCTTTTCCCCAATCTCCCTCTCTCCCTCCCCCTCTCCTTCTCTCCCTCTCTCCCTCTCCCTCTTCCTTCCTCTCTCCCTATTGCCCTCTCCTTTTCCCTCCCTCTCCCTCCCTCTCTTCATCTCCCCCTCTCCTTTTCCCAATCTCGCTTTCTCTCCCTCTCCCCCTCTCCTTTTCCCAATCTTGTTTTCTCTCCCTCTCCCCCTCTCCTTTTCCCAATCTCCCTCTCTCTCCCTCTCCCTCTCCCTCTCTCCCTCTCCCCCTCTCCTTTCCCCAATCTCCCTCTCTCCCTCCCCCTCTCCTTCTCTTCCTCTCTCCCTTGCCCCCTCTCCTTTCCCCAATCTCCCTCTCTCTCCCTCTCCCCCTCTCCTTTCCCCAATCTACCTCTCTCCCTCCCCCTCTCCTTCTCTCCCTCTCTCCCCCTCTCCTTTCCCAAATATCCCTCTCTCCCTCTCCCTCTCCTTCTCTCCCTCTCTCCCTCTCCCCCTCTCCTTTCCCCAATCTCCCTCTCTCCCTCCCCCTCTCCTCTCCCTCTCTCCCTCTCCCCCTCTCCTTTCCCTAATCTCTCATTTTCCTAATCTCTCTCTCTCTCTCCATCTCCACCTATCCTTTCCCCAATCTCCCTCTCTCCTTCCCCCTCTCCTTCTCTCCTTCTCTCCCTCTCCTTTTCCCAATCTCCCTCTCTCTCTCCCTCTCCCTCTCCCTTCCTCTCTCCCTATCCCCCTCTCCTTTTCCCTCCCTCTCCCTCCCTCTCTTCATCTCCCCCAATCCTTTTCCCAATCTCGCTTTCTCTCCCTCTCCCCCTCTCCTTTCCCCAATCTCCCTCTCTCTCCCTCTTCCTCTCCCCCTCTCCTTTTCCCTATACTCTCTATCTCTCTCCCTCTCTCCCTCTCCCCCTCTTGTTCTCTCCTTCTCTCCCTCTCCCCCTCTCCTTTCCCAAATCTCTCCTTTTCCCAATCTCCCTCTCTCTCTATTTCCCTCCCCCTCTCCTTTTCCCAATCTCCCTCTCCCCCTCCCCCTCTCCCTCTCTCCCTCTCTCCCTCTCTCCCTCTCCCCCTCTCCTTTTCCCTCCCTCTCCCTCCCTCTCTCTCCCTCTCTCTCCCTCTCCCTCCCTCTCTCTCCCTCTCTCTCCCTCTCCCTCCCTCTCTCCCTCTCTCCCTCTCTCCCTCTCCCCCTCTCCTTTTCCCTCCCTCTCCCTCCCTCTCTCCCTCTCTCCCTCTCCCTCCCTCTCTCCCTCTCCCCCTCTCCTTTCCCTAGTTCTACATATCCCGTACAGGTTATGTAGAACTAAGGCCAAAACTTCTAGTTCTACATAACTTGTACGGGTTATGAGAAATTGTGAACGTTGACATATAAGGTTTCCATAACCCGTACAGGTTATGGAAAAATATTTATATATTTTAGTCCCAACAGCCTAAAAACCAGCATTGCAAGTTGTTTGAAGGCCCCACTGCTTTTGCACATGATTTTCTGTGACAGTAACAGTCAGGTTTTCATATTCTTTTGTCACTTTTTCTTTGGAATGATTGATTTTTAAGTTATTTTATAATTGTTACTTTAGATAATAACAAAATCATGATTATTTGTTGTTTTTTTGCTTTGATTATGATTTGTTTGTCTTGTATTTTGGTTTTTTTATTTATTTATTTTATTATTGTTACTTTAGATTATAACAAAATGATGAACATTTGTTGTTTTTTTGCTATTTGATTGTGGATTGTCATCACGATGTTATGTGTAGGACAATGGGAAAGAATAAGAGAGGAACAAATGAACAAAGAGAGGCAGCAAAGGAAAGACAAAGGGAGCGTATGAAGAGATTATGTGAAGGTACGCCATCTAATGCACCTAATGAAAGTGATGAACATTCAACAATTGAAATTGATATGATTAATGCACCGAATCAAAATGATCAACATACACCAATTCAAATACATATGATGAATGCACCTAATGAATGCAATGAACATACACCATTTGAAAATGATTCGGTGAATGCACATGTTAATGAAATTGAAGAAGATATACCATTTGAATTTGATGTGATCAATGCACATAATGCACCTAATGAAAATGAAGAGTATGCACCAATCTTAACACCTCTTAGAATAATTCGTAGAAAACCAAAGTTCCTAATAGATATTGATGAAAATATTGTGAAGCCAATGCATGATAAAATTTCTGAAAGAACTTGTAGAAGAACAGTTAGAAGAATTTGGAATAACTATTTTGAAAACTTAAATCAAAGTGGAAGATGCCAATTAGTTGTTGAAATGATTAAAAATCTGAAATTTAGAGAGACAATGAAAAGTTTGGGGTTAATAACATCCGAAAATAATGGTGAAAGAACCATTGTGAGAAATATTTTTGATGCATACCAAGCCATTGGTTCAAAATCACGCACTAAAGATGCTAATGTTACTCGTCGTGTCCTCACATCAACCATAATGGGAAAGGAAATGAAACAATCTCGTTTAATAAGCAAAACAAGCAAGTCATTAAGGATAAGTAGAACCACATTACACTATGCCTTAGAGAGGTGAGAGAAAATTGAGGATCCTAACAAAAATTCTCTTTGGGAATTCTCGGGTAGACTGCCACACCAGGACAAGGTTGTTGTTGATGCACTAAGAACGTTAATTGAGAGATATTTGCATGACAACACAAGGGTTTCACCCAACCAAAGAGATGTTGTTAGAAGGCGAATTGGAATTAGTAATCGTGAGCCACATCCAAAACACTATTTAGATACAACTCAAATAATTTTATGAAAGGTTTCTTCAAAGCTTTCCTCAAATTAAAATTAGTCTCAAAGATTTTTTGAGATGACAAAACCATTTTATGTTAAGATTAATCATGCACATACTACATGTTGTTGTAGGGTCCATGTTGAATTTTCCATGCATTATGATATTTATTTCTATATCTGTTATACTTTGCACACTAATGATGTTTTGCAAGAATGTGGTCTACAAGCACCTCCTAAGCTACCAAGAGAATTTTTTTCAAGTGTACTATGTAGATGAGATGACAGGTGCATTTATTATAAGATTATGTGTTTGAGAGGTTTTTGTCCTACATGTGGCGGTTTGCAACAGTTGCATAGATGCCTACATCTAGATAGCACACATGAAATTGGTAAGGAACTAGTTTCTATTGGAAAATATAAGTCAGTAACATATGGTGTTAAAGATGGAAAAGAATTAAAGAGGTGTGAGTTAGTGAAAAGGGATATATGCGTAGCTGATTTTATGAAGATGTTTCAAGAGAAACTAGTATATGAGTACATAGGTCACACAAATAGAGCTAGATGGTTAGATGAGCAATTCAAGTTGTGTAAGGACACTTTCCCCCTTGGCACTATTGTCTCTATCATTGATTTTCCTGAGAATTATACACTAAAGCCGCAAAATGAAGTACAATCTATGTATTACCACTCTACACAAGTTACATTTTTTGTACACATAGCATTCATGCATGCACATGATAGCACCGAGGAGGACAGAAAGGTTATAAGAGAATATCACTTCTATATCAATGATGATCATACTCATTCCTCAGAGATTGTGCAAGGATGCTTTACAGTCTTCTATGATAGTTTAAGGGAAAGAGATATAAGATACAAACAACACTTAATATGGTCGGACAATTGCACCGCACAATTCAAGAATGCAAGGATGTTCTACTGGTTGACTAGGATGCATGTGACAAGTGGTGTGCAACATTTTTGGAATTTCATTGAGGTAGGACATGGAAAGGGAGAGCATGATGGTGTGGGAGCATGTGTGAAAAGAGCTCTTACCAGAGAGGAATTGAAGTACAAAGGTGGTGCAATGTTAATAGATGCAAAAGAAAGTGTGCAAAGGTGTAGCTCTACGATGGGACCAGGTAATGCAGATAAGTCTATGGTTTCTAGATATTTTTGGTTAATAAGTGAATCTAACATTGAAAATGGTCTAGATTGTTGTACACTTACTGGATCAAGTGACATGCATTCATTTTGAAGTTCAAATGCAACATCACTAGTTATTTATACTAGACATATTGCATGCTTTTTCTCTTCGTGTATGCATTTTTGTGGGATGAATGTGAATCAAAAGAGTGGGTTGACCAATGGTCTTGTGACCTTTGCAAACCCTAGATACATATCAACTTCCTAGAGCACTACAAATGAACTGCATTGAAGCATCAGTGGATTTTGACCATGTATCAGACATAGTTGAACCAGGTAAAGGGTTGCAATTTGCTATAATTTTAAGCTTAATTTATTAGTATTAACTTATGCTAATTTTGGTATTAACTTATATACTTCTATTAAAGGCAGGTCATGTATATGCAGTTATTGTGGATGAGAACAACAAAGAAGGAGCAGATTACTTTTTGGGTCGTTGTATTGAGGCCAAAAGGAAATTGACTTCTACAGTGGTTCATGGAGAGGGTATTGAGTACCCAATAGGATCCGTTGTTGTGACAGGGACATGGCTTAGAAGGTACCATTGTTGTGTCGAGTTGTATTGAGACCTCTTAGACTCATTTATTTAGCAATCATTGTATTGATTTTGGCATTATCCTTCTATAAAATGCAGGTACCCTATCAAAAATTCTAATGCCTGGTTGTTTAAGGACTTTGAGACACATAGACATATTCTTCATTACTCAAACCTTCTTGTTGCAACAAATATTGATTTGATTAAATATCGTGGTAGACCTCTTAACAAGGATTTGTGGAAAGTTCATGAATCACACCACAAGGCAATACTTGAGACACTAAGGGTTAGAGTTGATCCAGAAGGTTCACTTGATTGATTTTGGGCCATCTAGAAGAATAATTCTACAATATGGTAGAATAATTTTGACAATTTTGTATATATCTTTTGCAAAATGTTGTAACTTCACTTTTTTGGATGTGCTCTACATGCATATGAGCTATAATATGCATATGAGCTATAATGTGCATATGTAGATGCCAAATTTTGTATATAATAACATCAATGAATTGTAATGTGCATATCTAGATGCTAAATTTTGTATAAAAAAACAACAATGAGTTGTAATGTGCATATGTAGATGCTAAGTTTTGTATAAAAAAACAACAACGAGTTTTAATTTGCATATTTAGATGTAAAATTTTTTAAATATAAATAGTAATGAGCTTGATCTTTTATATAAGATACCAAATTTTATATATGAAAGTGTCCATGGGGCTGATTTGCAAATTTTGAGAGCCAAAATTTGTACCATTTGATTATAAATACATTTGTAATAAACTTGTACCATTTGATTATAAATAATTGAGTCTAATTTTGACATATGTTAAATAACTTGCAAATGGGTATCTGAATATGCAATTGTTTTTCCAAGTGTTTTGGGAAAGTTTTGAGTTATTATTGAATTACCCGATTTGAAGGGCTAGTAGGAATAGTCTGAATTCGAGATAAGATTTTCGTAGGCAGCGACAACATGACCCCATAGGTTCAAATGGATCATCCATAAGTGCCATGGTCTCCAAGTTACGCTATGTCAAAGTTTGACCATTTTTTCTACTTTGAGCGCTTAAGGGAAAATGTCACTACGAGGTGGCTCATAATGATCATACGCCTTGTGGAGTGAGACAAGAGAACACCTAGTGTAAACCTGAGCACTCAGACATGCTCGTGCAGAACGAAAGATGCAATATTTTGCCACCTCTCACTGACAGTTTTTGATGTGACAGAAAAAATATCACCACAAGAAAATGGAATTGAGTTGCCTAAAAATGAGATAGGATTTTGTAGGTAGTGATAACATGACCCCATAGGTTCAAACAGATTGTCCATAAGTGCCACGGTCTCCAAGTTACACTACATCAAAGTTTGACCATTTTTTCTGCTTTGAGCGCTCAAGGGAAAAAATCGCTATGAGTTGGCTCGTAATGATCAGACACCTTGGGGAGTGAGACAAGGGCACACCTAGCATAAACCTGACCACTCGGATGTGCTCGCACTGATGGTTCGTTCCCACGACAAGCAGAATGAAAGATGCACTATTTTGCCACCTCTCACTGATGGTTTTTGATGCGACAGAAAAAATATCACCACAAGAAAATGAAATCGAGTTGCCCAAAACCAATATAGGATTTTGTAGGTAGAAACAACACGACCCCATAGGTTTAAATAGATTATCCATAAGTGCCACGGTCTCCGAGTTACGCTACGTCAAAGTTTGACCATTTTTTTCGCTTTGAGAGCTCAAGGGAAAACATCGCTATGAGGTGGCTCGTAATGATCGAACACCTTGTGGAGTGAGACAAGGGCACACCTAGCATAAACCCAATCACTCGGATGTGCTCGCACTCACAATTCATTCCCATGACAAGCAGAGCGAAAGATGCACTATTTTGCCACCTTTCACTGATGATTTTTGATGCGATAGAAAAAATCTCACCACAAGAAAATGGAATTGAGTTTCCCGAAATCAAGATAGGATTTTGTAGGCAATGATAACACAACCCCATAGGTTCAAACGCATCATCCATAAGTGCCACGGTCTTCGAGTTACGCTATGTCAAAGTTTGACCATTTTTTCTGCTTTGAGCGCTCAAGGGAAAATGTTGCTACGAGGTGGCTCATAATGATTAGACGCCTTGGGGAAAAAGAAAAGGGCACACCTAGCATAACCCCAACCACTTGGATGTGCTTGTGCTAACGGTTCATTCCCATGACAAGAAGAACAAAAGATGCACTATTTTGCTACCTCTCACTGATGGTTTTTGATGCGATAGAAAAAATCTCACCACACAGAAACAAAATCGATTTGCCCAAAATTGAGATTGGATTTTGTAGGCAGCGATAACACAAACCCATAGGTTCAAACGGATCATCCATAAGTGCCACGATCTCCGAGTTACGCTACGTCAGAGTTTGACCATTTTTTTCGCTTTGAGCGCACAAGGGAAAATGTCACTACGAGGTGGATCATAACGATCAGACACCTTAGGGAGAAAGACAAGGGCACACCTAGCATAAACCCGATCACCCGGATGTGCTCACGCTGATAGTTCATTCCCACGACAAGCAGAACAAAAGATGCACTATTTTGCCACCTCTCACTCACGGTTTTTGATGCGACAAAAAAAATCTCACCACAAGAAAATAGAATCAAGTTTCCCAAAACTAAGATATAATTTTGTAGGCAGCAATAGAATGACCCTATAGGTTCAAACGGATCATCCATAAGTGCCACGGTCTCTGAGTTACGCTACGCCAAAGTTTGACCATTTTTTTTGCTTTAAGCACTCAAGGGAAAACGTCGCTACGAGGTGGCTCGTAATGATCAAATGTCTTGGGGAGAAAGACAAGGGCACACCTAGTGTAAACCCAGCCACTCGGACACACTCGCACTGACGATTCATTCCCACGACAAGTAGAACGAAAGATGCACTATTTTGCCACCTCTCACTAATAGTTTTTGACAGTTTTTGATGTGATAGAAAAAATCTCAGCACAAGAAAATGGAATCGAGTTGCCCAAAAACAAGATAGGATTTTTTAGGTAGTGATAACATGACCCCATAGGTTGAAATGGATCATCCATAAGTGCCACAGTCTCTGAGTTACGGGACGTCAAATTTTGACCATTTTTTCCACTTTGAGTGCTCAAGGGAAAACGTTGCTACAAGGTGGCTCATAATGATCAGACACCTTGGAGAGTGAGACAAGGGAACACCTAGCGTAAACCCAGCCATCTAGATGCACTCACACTAGTAGTTTGTTCCCATGACAAGCAGAACGAAAGATGCACTATTTTGCCACCTCTCACTGACAGTTTTTGACGGTTTTTTATGCGACAGAAAAAATCTCACCACAAGAAAACGGAATCGAGTTGCCCAAAATCGAGATAGGATTTTTTAGGTAGAAACAACATGACCCCATTGGCTCAAATGGATTTTCCATAAGTTCCATGATCTCTGAGTTACGGGATGTCAAATTTTGACCATTTTTTCCACTTTGAGCGCTCAAGGGAAAACGTCGCTATGAGGTGGCTCGTAACAATCAGATGTCTTAGGGAGCGAGACAAGGCAACACCTAGCATAAAACCAACCACCCAAATGTGCTCGCACTGACGGTTTGTTCCCATGACAAGCAGAACGAAAGATGCACTATTTTGCCACCTCTCACTGATAGTTTTTGACGGTTTTTTATGCGACAGAAAAAATCTCACCACAAGAAAACGAAATCGAGTTGCCCAAAACTAAGATAGGATTTTTTAGGCAGCGACAACATGACCCCATAGGTTCAAATGGATCATCCATAATTGCTTCAACTCTTCTTTTATAGGTGATGAAATGATGAACTTAAGCATGAAATGTCTTAATTGGTTCTTGAAATGATGAACTTCACTCCATAAGCATGAGTTTATGAAATAATAACTTCACTCCAATCTCTTCATTTATGAAGGACTCAAAGAAAATTTACTCAATCAAAATACAAAATATCAACATTACCGGTATCAGTACTTGGGTATACACAATATGAGCAATAGATAGTTTAAAAGTATATGCCATATGAGTTACAACTAATGAACAAATTGGATCACATTTCAAGACATATACACAACTAACAAATTTGATCACATTTCTATAGAAAATAACTAAGTTTCAGGAATATCATGTTTCATATATATCAATGAACAAATTGGATCGAATATCACATTTCATATATATCAAAATGAACAATAATCATGTACATATATCAAAAAATGGCATAGATGCCAAATCAATAATAGTTACAAAAATGTGGCATGTGCCATGTCTGTCAAAGTCGATATATACATATACAAATGTTGAATATATAAAAAATTGGTCCTTCAATGACCATAACTATAACTATATGTCTCTATCGATATCTATGACTATGGCGGATCATCAAAATCGAGCCTCTTCGAAGCAGTACATGGCTCTGTAGGTGGCTGCACAAGGATAATTCAAATGTCTAATCAGATATATTTTCTCGATATAACATCAAAATAACTAAATACTGAACTCTAAATTGTTTGAAGTTGAAATGTTGATTACCTCATCTCTGTCTTCTGCAATTCAGTGAGGCTGAGGATCCATGGGATGTCCTACAGGAGGCTGTAACTGGTAAAACAACATTAATACATGTTAATGACATATATGTCAAATAACACATAATAACTAAAAATGAATAGACTAAAAAACTAAAGCATACCGGAGCCTCAGATGGATGTGTTGTGGTCGTAGGAGGCAAAGTCACAGATGAATTAGTTACAACCATTTCCTATATCCATGGTAAGTGATCCAAAAGGAGTTAACTAGACGGTTTCAACTCTGTTGTGCACTTAGTGAAAAGGAGTTGATCTAAGATAGACATACCTTTTGCCTTGGTCATGTTGGATCCCATAATATACATGTAGGACTTCTACTGAAATGGAATGGTAGAATAACAATAGGAAGTTTGGAAGGGGCTTGTAATAGTTTAAAGACAATCATACAAGTTAATAACCCAAAGTTGTTGACAAACTAGATAAAACAAATATTTTTAACATATGTAGAAAAAATGCACACTGAAGCCTCGTATAGTTCTCCTGTAACCTTAGGAGGCCTAGTCGAATCTGATGCAGCTATTACCATTTCCTGTATGAAAAATTATAACATATTATATAGACATAAAAGGATTTAGTTATTTCGAACAAGCAAGAATGCAATCCAAAGTGAATATGAAGATATCACCTCTTCCCTCTGCTAAACCTCATCGACATCAGGTGCATTCATTAATTCCATAAACCCCATATGTTTCTGTATATAGAACAAATAAATTAAGTGCATTTATCAATATCTACATATACATGTTTAATCATAATACATTTCAACAATTGAATTTAAATTGTAGTGAATTACCTTCTATTGTTTGGGTGTCCGAGAGGATATATTTTTTTGCCTTGGAGTGCTAGAGGATGGCTTTCTCACATGAGATGTCCTCAAGGTAGGTGGGGTAAACTAATGGAAAAAAATTAACATAAGGGAAAAGAGCATGTATTTAATATATCACTTAAGTCAAAAATATATAAATCTAAATGGTACTGCATAACTATCTTGGCCAAAGTCAATGGTTGAAAGCGTGATATCATCAAGCTGGGACATCTCAGTCACTGATAAGCCCTACAAAATATCAAGTAATTATACATATAATTAATAAAATATATTTTGAATCCAATGTATTATTATATTTTTAACAAATTTACAAATCTTTACCTCTGGTGGCGAAACTACTTGTGATCGTGGGTCGACTAAACAGTATGTGTACTCCCACCACCTGTTGCACCCTGCAATGCATTTTATTTATATGTCACTTAAAATTGTTCTAAAAATAAAAATTCATTTCTTTTTATAAGATTTAGTCACTTAATTGATAACATGTCATAAACAGAATTAAATGCACCTATGTCTGATAGAGAGGGTACAACATATTGAGCAGTTCATCAGTGAGGGCCACATCCTTTGTAGTGGAAGCATGATACCTACTCCCGCAACATGTACACGAATGAGATGTCCCACCATCCTCGTCCGTGTCAGTGTCTACACCAAAACATACACCCTGACAGGTGGGGCACATACGTTGAATGGGTTGGCTCGTGCCAAATGATGCATGAGGTGCTGCTAATGAAGGAGGTGTCACTGAGGAAGGAGTTGCTGCTGATGAAGGAGGTGTCACTGATGAAGGAGGTGCTGCAAGTGCTGGTACATCCTCTTCTTCGACCAGCTGTGTGCCATGCTGAACAATGACATCAATCAATGATGTAGCTACCTGAAGAGTCTGTAATTCCATAGACTCCTTCAAGAATATAGGGATAGTGACATTAACCATGGGTTTAGGAGCTGTACGCCTCCTATGTTGTGGATCTACCACCCTATGGGCCATAGGTCTATCCTGCGTAGAGCCTCTCCCTCTACCTTGAAATTGCCGGATGTCAAAGTAATTCGGCTTCTCGCCGAGGATAAACTCACAATACAACTTTCTCAAAAAATATAGAGGCACCTCCCAATTATTACAAGGTGGTTGGTCAAAGACCACATACCACCTATCCCAAAAAGCATCTTTCAACCTAGCATGAACACACCAATGTATAGGAAACCAAGTCGTATTTAGTTCTAGGTTGTTACTAGTAACAGGATCGGTGAAAAGAGCACATATGTCAGCTTTAACTATGCCCTTTTTCTTCACTTGATCATATGACAACCCATCCGCATAAAATGTTCGACATCTATCCCTCCATGAACCCCATTTCGTAACCTCCCTAGATACCTCATTTGCACTATTAGCCATTGTTTCTAGTATTCTGGCAAGGGTTGAGTGGTGCTCAAGCCTAGAGGTCCTCAACCTATTCACCAATATAGAAATTTGGGCACTATTTTGTGCAAGGCGATTGATGAGATCCTCTTGTGTGGCATCTACATGATCTAATGGAGGACATGGAGGGTTTCAGGGTGGTGGTGGTTGTTGAGGAGCAACATTTTCAGGATTTTGAGGGTTTTCTTGTTGCTCTTGTGCAATGTTAACAGGGTTTTCTTGTGTTGCTTGTGTAGGAGGAGGTCTTTGTTGTCTATTTCATTTTTGGGGATTGCTTGAAGAATCTGACATCAAATTAATAAAAACAAAACTTAAATCAATTAAAAAACCCTAATTTAATTAAAATGCAAAGAAAAATAATCAAACAAATCAAATCTTACCTATTCAACGGGGTGCCATTGTTGAAAATTGCTTTCGATGATGGGAAAATAAAAAATAGTTGCAAACCCATGCGGGTTCGATGCTTTTTCGGCTTCTCCTTGTTGTTGTTCCATGGTTTTGGCATTGAAAATGGCCAAAACCCGTGGCCTACACAAAAGAAATATGTTTCTCAAAACAAATACGAGTTTTGAGAAACTTAAAAAAATTGTTCCTCAAAACCCATATAGGTTTTGAGGAACTTTTGTTTTTTTTTATTGTTTTTTCTCTAGGCTTTGTGTTACCAAGCCTAGCACATTTTTGAAATTTTAGAACCCGCACGGGTTATGAAAAATTTTGTTTTTCTTTGGCATGTGGCCACTTTTTTGTTCACCATCTTGGTGCACTTACCCTTCACTTGCAATTCAACCACAAGTCTATGAAGCCACATCACCTCCTTGCTAGCCTATGTTGCTGCCATATATTTTTCCTCAGTAGTAGACAATGCCACCATTGCCTACAACTTCGACACCCAACTAACAACACCTTCAGCCAAAAAGAAAACATAACCTATTGTAGACTTTCTCTTATCTTTGTCTCCACAAAAATTTGCATCCACATACCCATTAACTTGAAGACTACTCCCACTGTAACAGATAGTAACATTTGAAGTGCCTCTCAAATATTTGAGAATCCACTTCACAGTTGTCCAATGATCAGTACCAGGATTCACCATGTACCTATTGACAACTCCCACTGCTTATGCAATGTCTGGTCTGGTGCACACCATGGCGAACATAAGACTTCCTACTGCTAATGAGTATGATACATTAGACATCTATGTCTTCTGTGCTAGGGTACTATTCAAAAGATAATTTAATATGATCAGGAAATGGAGTACTAACTCGTTGTGCTTTCTACATATTGAAGCGCTGCAGAACCTTCTCCACATAAGTTTTTTGAGACAACCATAATTTCTTGTTGTTTCTGTCTCTATGTATCCTCATTCCCAAAATCTGATTTGCATTGCCTAAGTCTTTCATCTCAAACTCCCTAGCAAGCTGAGTTTTCAAATGGATGATTTTATACATGTTGGGACCTGCTACCAATATACCATCGACATATAATAGTAGAATAATAAAACTACTATCATCATACCTTTGAAAATAGGCACAATGATCAGCCTCACATCTACTAAAACCCAAACTCAAGATGAAGGAATCAAACCACTTGTACCAACACCTTGGCGCTTGTTTCAAACCATACAATGATTTTCTCAGCCTACAAACAAGATTCTCGTTGCCTCTTTCCTCAAAACCTTATGGTTGTTGCATATAAATCTCCTCGGATAGATCACCATGCAGGAAGGTTATTTTTACATCTAACTGTTCTAACTCCAAATCAAGACTAGCAACAAGATCTAAAACAACTCTAATAGTACTTAACTGTACAACAGGTGAAAAAATTTCATCAAAATCAACACTTGATTTCTGTGCATACCCCTCGGCCACCAATCGATCTTTATATCTCTCCAAATTATCATTTAAATCTCTCTTCAGCTTGAAGACCCACTTGTTCCCAATATATTTTCTCCCCTTAGGAAATGGCACAAGCTCCCATGTTTTGTTCTTATGCAGAGCTTCCATAGCCTCTTCCATAGAAACTCTCCATTTTCTTTCACATTCAGCTTCACAAGCCTCCTGATATGAACTAGGTTCACCAACATCAATAAGTAATGCATAAGCAGAATTATAAGTAAGAGAATACCTTACAAGTGGTTTGATTACTCTATTAGATCTTCTTAAAATAGGTGATGATTCACCCTGTGGCTCAACTGGTTGTTGTTCTTCTGATCGATCTTCATCTAGTTGCTCTGCATTTGGTTGTTCTTCATCAAGTACATCTAGATGTGTTAGGACCCAGAGGAAAATGAGAGGGGGGGTGAATCAGTTGTTAATTAATTTCAACCCAAATATAAATTAATCAAACTTGATACTTAATATCGGTAAACCAAACTTAATGTCAGTTGATAGATTAGCAGTTAATATTAATACTAATGAAACTCAATGCATAAAATAGAAAGAGAAACAACATCCACAACACATAACACAGAGATTTGTAAGTGGAAACCCTGTAAGGAGAAAAACCATGGTGGGAAACCTTACCCACAATCAAATGATACTACTACAGATAGTATGTGTATACAAATGGGGTCTGTACATGTAGAAAGGCCAACCGCCTGGAGTCACACTAACTAGAATTGGATGGTTAAATCCAATGATAATGTATTGCTCAAAGTAGCATCTCCAATGCTGGATTCAATACCGGTTAAGCTCTGATAATCACCTTCAAACCTTCTCTATGGTCTACTCATATGATCTTCAATATTTGCACATACCATGTTACAATACCATAACCTTACTTAAAATATTATTTTGTATATCCATCTCACAAATGAGATCTTACATATATACCAAAATCTAGGACCAAATGTACAAGTCGGCTAACTAAAATAAAATCAATTACAAACAAGTCAAGATGTGATGCATCATGTCGGCTTAATACATTTACAACAATATCCAATTAATAAATCATCTCCATAACGTGTCATACTGATCTGGAATAGATAATGCATGCCAGTCCATAACCTAGACCAATTTGCCAGTAATAGCAAATATGTCAACCCGATTAGACCAATAACCAAAATACTAGAACCAAGTGTCCAAACCATGTCTTCGACATAACCAAGTGATCTCCAGATGATAACAAGTCATCCTTAGTGCTAGTGAACAATATACCAATGAATGTGCATAAACCATTAAACTTGTTGGTGAACATAATGTGTTGGTTCAACATAACCAAAGATCTCCAGAAGGATAAGTGTTGACATCAATGGCAAAACTAATGCAACACATCTAATACCAACAAGATGATCATCATTTTTTTCAACCTCTACTGGAATAACTTCCATACCTTGTTGTTCTTTACCTCTTTGCATTGAATTTTTATTAAAATACACATCTCGACTAACAATAATCTTGTGGGCAGTAGTATCCCACAATCTGTACCCCTTTGCACCTTCTACATAGCCAAGAAAAATACATTTTGTAGACTTCTTGTCCAACTTATTTCTATTCTCTTTAGGAATATGTACGTAAGAATTGCAACCAAAAATATAGAGGAATGAGTAATCAACTGGTTTACCTTTCCATATTTCTTCTAGAATTATATTATCAAGAGCAGTAGTGGGAGATCTATTGATTAGGAAACAAGTTGTATTTACAGCATCACCCCAAAATTTATGCTCCAAACCAGCAGTACTCAACGTGCATCTGGCTCGCTCCATGATTGCATGGTTCATGCATTCAACAACACCATTTTTTTGTGGTGTCCTAGCAACCATCAACTGCCTTGCAATTCCATGCTCACTGCAAAATTGATTAAATTCTGTTGAACAAAACTCACCTCCATTATTAGTTCTAAGACATTTTATTGTCTTACCTTTCTGATTCTCTACCAGAGCTCTAAACCTCTTAAAACAAGAAAACGCTTTAGATTTATTCTTGAGAAGATAAATCCACACCTTATGGGAATAATCATCTATAAATGAAACAAAATATGATGAACCTTCAATAGATGTTATAGGAGCTTCCCAAGTATCTAAATGAATTAGATTTAATACATCTTTGCTTCTGGTAGTACTTCTAGAAAAACTTAGTCTATTCTATTTTCCAAACAAACAATGTTCACAAAAACTTAAATCTTTAGATTTTGCGGAGAAGATTTTTATCTAGCAGTACCTTGAGACCTTGTTCACTCATATGGCCTAGCCTTTGATGCCAAGTTGATAACGAGTCCATCTCTACATCAGATACCACAGCAACCTCTCCAGATTTAGTTTGGTCAACTAACTTATAGAGATTGTCAACCTTCTCTCCCTTTAGCACAAACAAAACTCCCTTTGTTACATTGAGACAACTATTTTCACCACTGAATCTATAACCTTGTTCATCAAACACTCCAAGTGAAAGTAAATTTTTCATTAAACCAGGTACATGCCTAACATGTTGAATAGTTATAACTACTCCATCAAACATCTTGATTCTTACCTCTCCTTCACCAACAGCTTCACATGGGTTTTCATTTCCCATGTAGACCATACCACCATCACAAGAACAATAAGAAGTAAACCAATCTCTATGTGGTGTCATATGAAAGGAAGCACTAGAATCAAGAATCCAAACATGAAGTAAATAACTTCTCAAATTAGCAGTTAATACCTCTCCATCTTCCAATGGTGTATGAACTTCAATAGTGTTTGCCTCCGATGCAGGTGTACTAGGGTTCTCCTTGGTTTCTTTTGACAGCCTGCAATCCTTCTTGTCATGTCCATTCTTGCCACAGTTATAGCATTTCACCCTTTTTTTGCCCCTTTGATTTGGACCTGGTTTGTCCATGCTCATTATTTGCTCTTTCCAGAGTTATGCCTCTCGCAATAAGGGTTTCATTAGAAGAAGATCCTTGAGATGTCTTCCCCCATGAATCTTTAGAGATTAAAGCAACCACCACATCCTCAAATACCAGCTTCCCACTTGGTACAGAATTACTAAGAGCCATAACCAACTGATCCCAACTATCTGGAAAGGAGAAAAGTAATATTGCTTCCTTATCTTCTTCATCAATTTTCACATCCACTGAAGCCAATTTGCTTGTCAGTGTAATGAAATCATTCAGATGATCTATGATAGATGAATTGTCACTCATCCTCAAATTATACAATTGTCTCCTTAGAATAATTTTGTTTGCTAATGACTTTGTCTCATATAGCTTTGCAAGCTTATTCCACAAGTCATGAGCAGATTTCTCCTCTGCAACATTCAACATAACTAAATCTGCTAGATATAATTGGATTGTTGCTCTAGCCACGCTATCCATGGTATTCCAATCTCCTATGCTCAAATTTGCAGGTTTTGATGATAGTCCTTTAAAAGCTCTATCACATCCATCCTTCACCAACAAAGCTTGAATCTTAAGCTTACATAGAGCAAAATTCGAACCATCAAACTTATGTACCTCAAATCTGGTAACACTATTTCCAGCCATTTCTCACTTCTAAAAACAAATAACTTCTACACAAATAACCTATGCTCTCATACCAATTGTGAGAAAAATAACAAGTGCAGAAAATTTGTAAAGAAGAACAATAGAACATAACACACAGATTTACATGGAAACACCTGGTAAAAATATACCAGTAAACAACCACGAGCAAATTTTGTCTTTCATATTGAGTCTCAGGGATTATAGAGTTACAACAATCTCAAAGTCATTTAGGCCTTATTTTCAAAGGAGGAAGAGCTACTCTATATATATACAAATTTGAGAAACTTAATGCAATAATTAAGTTCTCAAATTTGCCACCTCTAACCCTTCTAATTCCACCACTATAGACATATTATTGAATAAGCCTATATGATGCTCTCAATCGTCTACAAGGTTGACACATATAGAGTCCAACTTGATTCTACTATGAATCACTCAATAATTTACTAAGTCAACACAACTGAGTTGCAGAGTCCTAGTTGGAGACAACTTACTAAATATAGAAAGTACGACTCACACAACTACATGTATGACACATATAGGAGAAAAGTCCTAATTCAAGACAACTTGTATGACACATATGGAATAATAGTCCTAATTGACTTCGCATTCCAACAAAAACTTCCCTTATAAGTGTTACATTTTAGTAGGCTCCATAGCCAACAATATGAGGCAGTAGCCTAAAAATATTAACTAGGGCACAAATGCTGATAAATCATTTTGAAGTCATAGAGGATGCATCCTCAACTTTGATGAAAGTGTAGATCTGATTGACCAAGGATTCAATTTTCCTCACATATCGCATAACAAGAGGTAAATTGTAGAGCCAAAGTCAAATTGAAATAGAATTTATTCACCATTTATTGCATTAAAAAAAAGGGAAACCACAGGGTCATGCGAGAAAACCAAATCTGCCAAAAACTCCAAGGCCCATTGTCTAGAACAAGAAAGAAGTCATGGTCCAACAACTGCATCAAAGGAGTAGACAAGGTATCCCAAACACACTTGCTCTAGGCTAAGAGCTCATCGATAGATGACCTCTTCTCTAAAGCTTTGAAATTAGTGCCTTTGATCTAATGTCAAACAAAATCTTGAAAACATACTCATCCAAAATATGAAAATCCATTGGCTTAGAAGCCAGATGGAATGATTCTTGCCATGATCATCCAACACTAGCCTAGAATCATCTTTTTGATCCCTATCTCCATTTTTCCTCTGGATATCTCTTGCTTCACTCCACTTCTTCTTACCTGTCAAATGCACTTGTGCTCCTTTCTACTCCTACTCAACATCGCACATTGTGCTCTTGATACTATCTGTCAACTTAGAACTATTTTCACTTTCAATTCTTATTATTCAATGAAATACTTTTAGCAAATATTTAATGACATAAAAGATTATTTGCAAGAAACATGAGGTAATTTTTATTTCTCATATAGTTATGTTCTAATGGATTGAACTTTATTGCCATGAGATTTTATAATGAAAATTTGTGCATTGATAAAATTTTCTAAATTATACAACACTTGTTAATATTAAATTGGATTTGTTGACCATAATTATATTACACATGAAGATAGAAAAATATTAAAGGTAAATATTTGTATTAAATATTTAAATAGATATATCTCCCAAAATATAATATTAAACAGGTTGTTAACATAAAATAGTTCTCTTTTTTCAATGTATATAGAATGAAGTATAGGAGATGATTTCTTCATATTTAAATTAAAAAAATTCAACAGATATACTTAAAATATAATATAGTTATACGTAGTTTTATTAGATGAACATATTAATTAAAGTAAATAATGATAAAAAATTTAAATTATTTAGATAAAATAATATAATTAGAAAAGTTGGAACTAACTTAATTTCATAATAGTGTTTTTTATATAATATTGCAATGCAAATACAAAGTATTCCTTGTGAAAAATCTCAATATTTCTAAAGTGATAAATGGAACCCTATTAATAAAAAGGTTTGAAAAAGTAAAACTATGGTTTCATTTTGTAAACTCATTCAAGTCTTGATAGAAACATGAGGATAAAAAGAGGGGTCTTAGGTGTTCATTATTCTCAAAAATATTAAAATCTAAACTTCAACAAATAGTTTAATATGCCTACATTGTCACATTATGTCTATTGTCATTTTCTCACCCCCCCCCCCCCCCCACCCCCACAATGAGAATCAACATTGAATTTCCATCTCACAAGTTCTAATCTCATTTATCTAGTAAACCCATTCAAAATCTATAAATTGAACAATCCCCAAACCATTTTCAAGGAAGAAGATTAGATGTACCAAGGTTATGCTATAAAACTAGGAAAAAATGACTTTACAGGTCAGCAATTAGCCATCACTTGGAGTGTGACATCAAGGTCATAAATGGTTTCTATGGTAAGAGATTTCATTCTAGTTATCATTCTTTATATTGTTTTTCCTATAACCTTAGTTTCATGCTTGATATAAGCTAGGATTCGTAATTGATACTCATTTCCTATTGTTTAACCTTGTGTTTTAGTGTCCAAAATTTCTACTCACAATTTATGCATATCTATATAATGAAATCTTTATTTTTAGTAAGTTAATATTATACTTGAGTAGTAAATGTTATGAATAGTTTGATGCATCATGTTTTCTTTCATTTACTTCACAATTTTGGCTCATGCTTTTATCGATTATTTAACTATCCCTATTTCACATTGGGATAGTATGCACACAAAGACGTTCTCTCATTTTAATCTTCAAATCCTTGTTTTTAGACTATCCACATGGCTTATTTACACAATAAACTTAGTTTTTGTCATAGAGTGTCATATATTGTTGTTATAAATGACGAAAAATGTGAAACCACCTAAAATATGAGAGATAAATTCATTCATGAAAAAATATTATCTATAATTTATTAAGAAATTGTATGCTTCATCTTTCCTTATCTTGACTTTACATTCATATTTTTATGTTCCTATTTAGCATTTAGATAACATAAAAATACTTATAGTAGTTCATGATGATATAAGTTATTTTGATAATGTGTTTTGTTGCTCATCTCATTTGTTCCTCATGATTTATTCGTAAATATATATTTCACATTTTTATTATTTCATGTACGTTGTAATCTCCCTCACCTATTTTGTCATTACCTTATATGTTTCCTTATGTTTTTATCTCTTTTATTACATCTTTTTTGAAATTGTATTAACACTCTTTTAACCTTTTCTATTTGGCTTCATGCTTATCTTCCCAATTGGAGTAATGTTGGGTATATTTTCCTAGCTTGACATATTTCCTCTGAGTTTTATTTATATCATCTCAATTCATATGCTTTTATTTATGAATATCTTCTTTTATTTACTACTTGGGTTTCCCACATGCCTTTGTTTTAATTTCTATATAATTATATTTTGGGGCATAATAACATCCACCACCATATGCAATGATTTTCCATATCTTTAGCATACAATCTTACATTGGAGTACAACATTGCCTCCTCTCTTTATACTTTGGACATTTATGGTTACATATTTGAAGTTACATCAATAGCATCATTCCATCCCCTATACCATTTGAACTTTAATTGCCATATTAATTGAACTTATACCTGAGTCAAGGATCAATATTCATTTACCTATCTCATGCCCCTTTTACTTTATGAGCTTCGATTTAACACTTTATCCAACTAGGGATATTTAGATATTCATATTATTTTATGGCTAGATACATAAATATTACTTAGTTTTACCTTCATACTTATCTATTAACACATGATTTACATTAGCACATATATCATAGTTTTTATCATGTCATTTTAGTGTATCTTATTTGAGCATTATACTTTGACTATATGATCACATAAACATATATTTGAATTACATTAGAGAAGAAGTATGCATCCATCCTTTTCCATTTGAGTCATTATTATCATATATTTACATTTGAGATGCAAAAAGTCTTTCCATTTACACATGTTTTCACCTTATTTCATAATAATTCACACGAGGGACCTCCTATATGATAAATAATTTCATGCTTATATGTTACATTAGTGTGCTCACTTGACCCATTTGAACTGACTTGGTAGAATTAAGCCTTTCCCTTTATCAAATTGAGGGAACTCAACATTTCCTTATATCATATTGCAAAAATCAATCATTCCCATTTACAACCATTATGCTTCCCTCTTTATTACATTTGTGGTAAAATCAAGCCTTTCCATTTGGAAGAATCATTATTTATCTTAATATATTGTGTCTCCATGGTTGCATCATCATATATGGTAACATCAAACTTCCCCTTTATTATGTTGTCATTTCATTGCACTAAGATAGGTGTGTTGGGCTACTAAGGATGATACCAAAATCATTTTCCTATGTTAGTTCAAGAAACATTATTATCCATTGGTGTTATCTCCAACACATATACTTATAATGCTTATCTTTGGAGACACTTAAATATGATAGTTATATAGTGCATTCTTGACAAGCATTACTATATATCGTGATATGATTACATGCTAGTACATTCATAATGCTTGTAAGCTTACCTTTGTTTTTAATATACTAGATTCCCTCTCCCACAATTCCTTGTATCATATGGATGCAACCAATTATCAAGGGGACATATCATATATTCTCATGTCTAGATCTACAAATATTTACAAGTTCTTACAAAAAAACATCTTTTACTCTTATGGTGAGTATATAAAAGGTGAACATCCATGACCAAATTCTCATAAGGTCAACTACATTATATGGACCCCATTATTATATCCTTTGATTATCTAATCTATATACTTTGCAGTCACATTTATAAATGCTACATACTTTTAGATGCATAATCATTCTAGGATTCATATGCTCCTAAAAATGGGGGGAACATGTCATGGTGAAATTTTCATAATCACATTTTTTTCCCCATTTAGGCTTGTTCTTATTTTCAAGGGAGTGTTGTTTCTTAGGACTAGTCTATAGTCGTAGATGTCTTCATGGTTATAAATTCATCTAACCTAAATTAAAATTTCACTAACTTCCTTTCATTACTCTAAGGCCAATTAAACACAAATTTCTGAAATTTGTTGCTATGACATTGTATTTAAATGCATTATTTAATTCATCTTAATCATGTCCACCTCTTCAAGCACATATCATTTGTTGAAACATTTCAATATATATATTAAAATATTAAAATGAATATGGTTGACCTAGGAGAACATTTCCCTTTGTCCTAGAATTGCATCCCTAGAAAGTTATTTATAACGACTACTAGGTGATCAAGCTAAGTAAGTTAAAAAATTCTGTAAAATACATAGTATAAATTCATGGGTGTTTGGACAAATTCTCAACTACAAATCCGTCCTTAATCACAAAACTCATTCTTACATAATGTCAATAGAAGATTTAATTTCCTACATGATCTATCATTTTCTATTCTTATTCTCAAGCCATATTAGATTCAAATTTGAAAACACATATTAAATTCAAATCTACATCAATCTTTATGAGTTTAACAATTGTAAAACTAAATACTATTATTTTTATTTACATTTTTAATTCGAAACAAAAAATATCTAATTTCAACTTTTAATTGACAAATCTAAATTAATTTTAGTTATATACGTGATTACATTTACCTAAAATATAGATATCAAATTTATTTATTTAATATTAGATAATAAAAATTATAAAAACTAATTAATACGAAAAATGTTGGAAAATTCATCGTCGCCTATAATAAATTAAGCTTTAACCGTATGAACACAAAATTATGATAATATTTCCTTTCCAACACATAAAAGCACTCAGCATTTTCTGAGAAGTGTGAACAAAGAAGTTACTTATCCTTTTCTATCAATGAAATTACGCAGTAGGTGAAAACAAATGACAGAAAGTGTGACAAGATTTTGGGAAGTTTTTCCTCCTTTTGTCAACAAATCTATAGTGGGACGTGACATTGATAGTGAATTGCCGTGCTGACCAAGTAAAGTTATCATGCTTTTAGTGAATTGAATATTATAGAAAGGAAATTGGGTAGGTAATGAGTAAATTTTCACCCCAGCACAGAAAAGTCTCAGCCGTTGGGAACACGAATTGAATGAATGAAGGTATTCACTGTTATTTTCCATTGTAGAAAAGTCTTAGCCGTTGGTAACACGAATTAAATGAAGGAAGAAGTTATTCAGTACTAAAAGAAGGAAGAACGTATTCAGTACTTTTTCACATAAGTCTTTTTACCTGTTTATTAATAGCCTTCTTACATTACATGCATTTTTCCAATAAATTTTAAAAAACTGTTTTCAACGAATTAGATCTATATCAATGTAAATTGTACAGCCAGTTTTTTTTTTTAAAAAGTGGGTGTAATTGAATCATGTCTTGAATTTATACAATCCACTAGAAGTTTAATCAAGCCACTTAAGAGTATGCAAGATGGAAATGAGTAGGTAATGAACATTCACCCTTATGACTAATAGGTAGAGCCTAGTCAAAACACTATCTAGTTGATATAAAAAATAACCTCATCAACAATTATGAGAGGTACAAAATTTTGAAGGATATTAAAAATAATATTATCAAGAAAGTATAAACACAACAAGAGTGATAAAGAGAGAGTATAGTTGTTTTGATTTACTGAAATTTTCTACTTTTCAATTTATCCATATTATGGAGGGTCTTCTCAGATTAGGATAAGCCATTGGAATTGAATATCTTTGATATGTTTAAAGTTTTCTCTATTCAATACACCTGAATTATAGAGAGTGTTCTTGAATTGGAAGAAGCCACTAGCATCAAATGTCATTAATATGCTGAAATTTTATTCTATTTAGTTTCCCTTTCATTATGGAGAGCATTTTCTAATTAGAATAGGTCACTAGTAACAAATTTATTTAATTTACTAATTTTTCTCTTTTTAGCTTTCCCTTATTGTGAATATTATTTATAAATCAAGATAGGTTACCAACATCAAGCGTCTTTGATGTACTACAAATTTTCTCTTTATTTTTCCCTCACTGTGGAGAGTTTTCTTGAAGCAGGAAAGGCCACCAATGTTGAATGTATTTCATAAGCTAAAAGTTCACCCTCTTCAGTTTTCCCAACCTTTCCAAATTTAAATGTCATTAGTATAAAATGTCTTCAATATTTCTAAAACATCTCTTGAATTTGTACTATTTGTGGAGAGTTCCTAAATTGGCCGAATTTCTAGTACCCTCAATTATTTTCTTAATATTTTCAAATGACCTCTCTTGATTGTTCTCTCAAACTCTTAATTTCTCCTATATATTTTCCACCTATTTCGCTAGTTAAACATGTGACTTCGACATATCATTCAACAAGTGTTGGCCAAAAATCATATATGCATATTAGAGCATTTGTCTAGCAAATAAAAGAACACAATGCACCAACATATTAGGCTAAATGATACTTGTAGTGTTATAAAATTGCAACCCTAGCAATTTTTCACCACATTAGGGTCCTCACGTAAAGTGAATCAAATCCCCAAGCCTAATCAGAGACTGGAGACTGCTCAACCCTTGAAATCTGCACTTTCCTTGCTCCCCACACTACCTAGACTACTTCTTGTCCTAAGAAAAGGGCAGGACAGGGGCGTGGTGCCCTTGTCCCTACCCTATTTTGGGGTAGGACCCTTCCAAATTTGCAATAGAGGTTGCACATCGAGTGGGAAAACTCCATCGATGTCGGTATGTGACAAAAATCAGTCCTATTAACCCTAATTGACAATATAGAAGTTGCATTCATCCTCCCATTGGCATAACACAAAAACAACAAGTCTTCATAAGCGAGAAATTAAAGCAATCAAGCATTGAGTATCTCAAGTCTCCCTTCAAGGCTAGGTGTTGCATTCAAGTCAAGGATTTAACCATTGAAGAGGAGATCGATTTCAACATTCAACTTCATACAAGCAATTTTATCAACATTTCTATCACAACCTCCCTTGAGGTGATTTACATTTCAGTCTTTCATTTACATTTACTTTCAAGTACTTCCTTTCATCATTTGGTTAATTCCAAAACTAGGGTTTGACCTGAAGGAAAACCCCCCAATCCCAACCCCTTTTCTGTGTGTAGGTTGCAGGTGCATAGCTATACTTTCAGATTTGGACTCCATTTGCAGAGGCAGAAAAACCCCTTTCATTTCACGGATTTTTCGGAGGACCGTGTACATTTTCGCCACTGTCTGGGAAACATTTTTTCAAATTCGCAGGACGACTTCATCTCGACATATTATTGCCAGATCCAGGTGCACAACTTCATCCCACACATCGATCTCGAGTTATAATCAGTTCTTTGTCACTTTTGCACTTGGTCTTAATACATAATTCAATCAATTCCTTTCCATTCCAAGATGAGGGGTTTGCTTATCATTCACATATAATTTCATTCAGAATTGAATCTTCTTCTTTGGAGGTTGAATCTAGTGAATCCCCCCCCCCCTCTTCCAATGTAATGCATGAAAAGTGTTTGAAGGGAAATCCGTAGTGAAACTCTCATCTCTCTTTGGAGGGAAAGGATAGCTTTCCTCTATATCTCTCATTCACACATATTTCACTAACATTACATTTTGGTGAACCCAATGTCTTGCATGCTTTCCTTTGAACCAAATTGCATATTTTTTCATTTACAAGTTTAATTTTTCGGCAAACTTAGTGGTTAATTCATTAAAAACCCTAGTTTATAAAATAAGGATTGAGCTTGTGATTCATAAAAATTGCTTGTTGTTATCTTAGATTTGAAAATTATTTTGTTTGTCAAATTCAATTTCTTCATTGTCTTGTTCAATTTGCAGATCAAATTTACAAAATTAAGTGGTTAATTGTTAGAACCCTAATTTTCAAAATTCATCTTGAACTTGTGTAAAAATTGAGTTTCCATTCAATTTTTCAGATTTGTGACTATTTTCAGACTCGTCTTCATTCCTACAATTCAAATTTTCAATTTCCCTCTTTGTTCTAAAATTCAAATTTCAAAAATTATGTGGTTAGGTCATAAAACCCTAATTTTTAAAATTTAATTGGATTTTGTGCAAATTTCAATCAATTTCATTCAGATTTAAATTTCTAAACATTTTCCAAGGTGTCCCTATCCATTAGGTTTGACCTTTTTCAAATTTGCAATTCAATTCCTCTTTTTCTTCAAAACCCTAATAGGGTCCTATTTTCACATTTGAACCTTAATTTTGCTTATCTAGAGATTCTAAAATTTGCCAATTGTTTGGGGTTAACTTTTAAATCATCATAATATTCATCCCTAAACAATTTCGAAAAAAATTGGTTGGACCATGTGCATTCCCGCCACGGTCCTCGGCTTTTTTCTCGAAATTTTGGGAGACTGTTATGACTGTATTTAATAACCTAAATCCAGAAGATTAGATGATTTCTCCATATTTGATCTCCCTAGAATCAAAAATACCTCCAAAATTCAACATTTCAAATTTCAAGATTTTTTTTTAAATTAAGAGGTTAATTAGAATCTCCCTTGATTTTAAAAATTCTCTTTTTGTTAATTTTAACATTAAGTGGTATCCCCTTGGCCCTAATTTTAAATTCCAATTTCTTTGGATTTATTATAAAATTATTTTAGAAATTATGTCATTTTTCTTTCTCCAACAAAGTTCAAATTGTCTAATCATTATTTTATTCAATTTTGCATTACTCAATTTTGTAAGCTTTGTTTCTGAAATTCAAAATTCAAAATTTAAAATTCAAATTTTCTCTCTAGTGCATGAGTTTTACCAGCATTAGTCCTACCTATAGAATCCCCGTTAGACAAAGCATTAGAATTAAGACCTCCCAAGGTTTAATTACCAAGGAGATGGAGCCTAATTTGGGTGACTTCTTTAATGAGGATAATGCTAATTCTTCCCATCCTAATCATGTGCCTATTTATCCCATGATGAAGAAGAAGCTTTAACTAGAGTCTCTATAGATCAACTTTCCAAATTGGACAATCAATTTGACAACTTTCAACAATGGATGTCCCAAGAATACCCTAATAGTGAAGCTCTTCCATTAATTGAATGCCTTAAACACATGATTCAAAGTGATAAGAATAGAATTGATATTGTATACACCTAAAAATGGTCTGAAGATAATTAATTAAATAAGCAATTATTTAATTAATCCCCCTCCCTAATTTAATTAAATTCATTAGCAATTTGATTAAATTCTCCCTTTCATCTACTTATTAATAAATCCAAGGATTTATTCATTAAGTTCATTTCAATAGAAACCCTTTGATTAATTAATTCACATTAATTAATCCTCCCCCCTTTTCAATCAATTCTTCTAATCCCCTAATTAATTAAAACAAATCAATTTATGAGTTGTTGAAAATTAATTAGTCTTTTCCTATTATTTGAATTTTTAAATTCAAATTACCCACATGCCTCCTAACTTCTAACCACCTGACCTAACCATGCCTCTAAACTAACCCATTCCACCTAACCTTGGGTTTGCCTAACCCTATCCTATCTTGAACATTCTAACCTCCTTATCCTAACCTCTTATGGTGTGGATATTCTTCCCTTGAGACACATGGCACTTTGGCCACATGTCTCCTCTCTTGGACACTTGCCCTTTTATGAGCAAGGATATTTGACACTTGTCACCACAGAGATGACAAGTGTCCCTTCCTCCAACCTCTTCTCCAACCTCCTCCAATTTCACACTTGATATCTTTAGACTCAATCTTGACCGTTGATTCCTGCCACCTCATCCCTGGCCTTGGAAATCCTATAAATATCCCCCATTTTGGAGTGCAAAGGATCCCATCTCATTATCAATTTACGCATTGTTACTATAGGCATATCATTTGAGCATTGTTGTTATAGGCAATTGCATCTTAGACTTAGCTTAATTTGATCTTTTTCTAGCATAATTGTTGAATCATGTAGCTTAATCAATCTCTTTTCTAACTTAATTACATCATCATCATAGCTTAATCATGCATATCATTAGCTTAATTAGTCTCTTGGATCAATCTAGCATAATCAATCTCATCTTTGCATATCATTATCATTTCAAATCCTCCATCTAGGTGTAGTCAAGTCACTAGGATTGCTTATCCAGATCTAAGAGCAAATCCATACTTGCATCTCTTAGGAGGTGATAGGTCGCTTTGTCATAGTTCATCTTTATTTGCTTGTTATTTTCTAATCATGCTTGTAATGATCTATTGAGTGTTTGTGTTGCAGCTGCAGGTATCACACTTCACAGGCATGACATTTTGGCACCCACCGTGGGACCATAAATCTCATTTTTGGCCTCTTAACATTATCAAATTTCCAATCTAGCAGGTTTCTAGCTGGGTCTGATTCAAAATTTTGTACGAGCTCCCTTTTTGTCTCGTACGAGTTCCTTTGTGTCCTCGTACGATCAGGTGAGAATTGTCATACGAAATTTTGTTTCTATGATTTCAAAATAGATTGCATTTTAGGGTTTTCATGCTTCAATTTGATTATTACTAATGCTAACCTTGGTCTGTTTGTGAGCTTTTCGATAGCCTAACTGGTTTTTGCAGGATGATTGTTGAAGATTACGCTTGTCAAAGCTTCATTTCATCCAAACATCATGACTACTAACATATCTATTTTGCAGGTTGCCTAGGAGGACTCAACCAAACTTTATGTCTTCTTTAAATTTTCTAGGCACTTTTTGTGGCTAATGGAAATGAACAAACATGTCTTATGTGTTTTGATGATAGGTGAGTATGATCTCACCTTTCTTAGGTGATCAGAAAGCCTGACTCATCCTTTTCTTTCAATAGTGCACATCTTTAGCGGGCCTGCCCTCCTGAGGAGCCTATAAGGCCAAAGCCATTAAGGTCGGTGAGAGGGGAACGACCCAAGTGGGAATAGCTAATGCCAAGTACTCCAACCCACTATAAAATAAACGTGATTTGATGAAAATCAAGTCAATGGAAGTGCTCGGGAATAGCTCTCCCCATACCTTTGGGTATATCAAACCTTGGTTTTCAAGGCTGGGAGACCTCTTAATTGAGTTTATACCCCGACACAGCAAATAGATCCCTTACTATTTCCGATTAAGATTAGAAGCTACCCGATTCACCTCCGAAAGGGGAATAATCTTTGTGTAAGAGAGATAGTAACTCTCCCAAGACACTTTCCATATCGTGTCCCCATTAGCATTTGGAATCGGATAATACGACGTTGAGAATCCATTGCGTGAGACTCAACAGTCGTATTCTAATTAGCTATTGGGTGTGTGCCTAAGTTTGCAAGCAAAGGTTTTCTCTCTCAGCCAACTTCCTTAGGTAGCGTACTGTACTTGAGGTCACTTATCATATTGCGTGTTTGCTGTGTCTTTGTCCCTAAAACAAAAAAATCAAACATCTAAAAAATTGGAAAACAAAAGAAAAACATCAAACTTCATTAATCAAAAAATTGTCCAAGCAAAGTTTTTGTCTCTGTCTTGTCCTCTGTCATACAAGGCATCTAGTTTATCATCTGGTCCAGTGAGAATTTTCATGCAAGTCATCTCAGCAAAAAAATTTATGTTATCTTTTATCATCTGGCCTAGTGAGAATTGTCATACAAGTCATTTTAGCAAAGAATTTTGTGTCATCTTTTGTCGTCTGGTTCTGTGAGAAAGCTCGTATGAGTTTATGTCTTCTATCGTGTGAAATTTCTGGTTTGTCGTATGAGCCTGTCTAAATTGTCATTCGAGGTTGTGTATGGTGTTGTACGAATTTATGTCTCTGTCTGTCCAGAACTGTCTTCTTGCATGTCTTTTTTAGATCTGTCATATTTGGTTGGTCAGTTTATAGTGAGCATAAACACCTGATATCTGTCATTCTATGCTTAGATTGTCACCTTGGTTCGCTTGGTCAAGTTATCATCTGTCAAATTGGATTCTAGAAATAGACACCTCAAGATTTTCAAGTATTCACCTTCAACAAGTTCAAGATCTAACACCTCAAAGTGCATTATCACCCTCTTGGATAAATTGATCACTCAAAACATAGTTTGTCATCATGATCTATCATCCTCTATCATGAAACTACAACATTTGGTCAGGACAACCTTGTCCCACATTGTAGGATATATCATTCCTATTGGACTTGGTTTTTATCAAAATCATCATCATTGCACTCCATAACCGAAGATCAAAAAACTTGCAAACTTTTAAAACACTTGAATCATATTTTTGTGTCATATCACTTTATTGCATTTACATTGACAATTGATCACTTATTGAAATAACTTTTGGACAATCGAATCCTAGCACAATATCTAACACACCTGTATGCCCGTTTTAACTAGGGCTCAGAGACAAAAGATTGCAGAAATAGAAATAGAAACATTTGAAATAACTGAAGATTATAGATACATGGAACACGAAGATGAAATACAAGTTGACGAGGAAATAACAAAACAACATGTCAGAGACATCGAAAAATATCCTCAATTAGATAAATTTATGGAGAAAATATTGGAGGGAGACAATGAAAAATATTTCCTAATGTTAGCAAAATTTGGTGCTACACTCCCCCAAGATTTTGATGAACAAATTGACACAAAAGAGAAGTGACCTCCCCATTAATAATGAACAATGTGAGGATATTTTTGAGCTCAAAATTAATGACACGTCAATTCCTAGTAACACCAGAACCAATGAGGAAACTTACATTCCCAAAAGGGATGACGTAGAAATTTTAAATAACGAGCAATACAATGAGGATACAAGAAGGGGTAGAGATGATACAAGAAGAGATCAAGATCCTCCTTGAATGCAAAATCATGGTTATGCAACAACAAATCATGTTGATAATCCCATCACAAACACAAAAAATACAAACACTGCAAACACAAATTCAAGACATGCAGAGAGGAAATGTTAGAAGATACTCACTTCAAGAAATTTGTCCTTATCCATTCGACATAAATCTAAACATGATACCATTTCCTATAGGTTGTGAAACTCATAGATATGAAAAATATGATGGAAGCGCCGACCCTCAAGATCATATACGAGAATTTTGTACAATGAGTATGAAGTTTGCACATGAGGATACATACTTGCGTAAAGCGGAAAATCGAACCCTAGGTGTTCCCCCACTCCAAGGAGAGAGAAAGGAGGTCACTAGGGTTTGACAGTTTTCACTTAGGGAAGACTTTACATTCAAAGGAGGGGTAGAAAATCACGAGATCCAATCCCACACAATGCAAGTTTGGATTCTAGATGAGTTTCAAGGGTTGAGACAGCAAGGATACCCTCCTTTGTAAAGAATGTAGATAGAAGGATTGAACTAGGAATGTATGTGAAAGTAAGAAAGATTAGCTTGCAGATAGAAATAGAAACATGGGATGAAGTTGCGGACCTGGAATTAGCAGTAAAATGTCGAGACGATGCTGTCCTGTAAATTTGAGCGAAAGTTGACGGGACGATGGCGCCCAGAGTGCACACGGTCCTCCGAAAAATCCGCGAAACGAAGGGGGATCTGTTCATCTCCGCACAAGGATTCCAGATCTTCAATTACAGCCATGTACCTGCAACCTACACACAGAAAAGAGAGGATGATTGGGGGGTTAGTTATGAGGGGTTTGCCTTTAGGTCAAACCCCGGTTTTGGAATTAACCAAGAAATGAGAATGCTGTAAATGTAATGTAATCAAGTACTGATACCTTGTTGTAAGAATGTTTGTATTCTTACATGCGAAGGTGTAATGATGTTGTATGTTGTAATTTGTAAGTGATCTCCTCTTCAATGGTTGAATCCTTGTCTTGAATGCAACACTTAGCCTTGAATGGAGACTTAAAATGCTCAATTGCTTGAAGGAATGTTTGAATGCTTGAATGTTTGAATATCGCTTTCGCCTTTTTGCACACATATGTCCTCCTCCCTTTTGAGAGGGGAAAATGTAGTTTATATACTTGTCAATTAGGGTTAGGAGACTAATTTTTCCGACCTTAGGCCGACCTAGGAAGATTATTTTCCAATTTGCAAACTTGAAGACCCGATGCCCACAAGAGACTGGGCCCAAAATAGGGCCAGGGACCAGGGCGCTGGACGCCATCGTCCTGGGGGACCAAGGTAGTAGGCGCCATGGTCCTGAAGGACTAGGGCGCTGGGTGCCATGGTCCCACCTCCCGGGACAACAGGGTGCAACGAAGGATCAGGCCAAGGTGCAGAAAGATGCAGTTTTTGGTGTCGAAAACAGGTTTCGGGGTCTCCATTCAGGTTCAACGTTGCGTCGCCATCATGAAGACCCAAATGCAGTCGAAATTGCAAGTGTCACAATTTTAGGATGCTATATTTAGCCCCCACTTTAGCGGGAGTATAAGCGTATGCCCATACTTCCGGTAAAGTACAAGGAAACAACTTTGAAAGACTTTCACCACGTCAAGGAGGCAAGATACACCAAGCCCCCAGTGGACTAAGGATCTTACGACTTCGATTGACAAAGTAAAAGGGAAGATCACAAGGGAGAACCATGACTGTCAGTAGTGAGGTTCCCTCACTATGAGTCATGCAAGAAAAATGTCAAAAATTTTCAAGGTAAAGCTAAGTTCACCAAGAAATTTTTAGAGATCTCGAAGAGATATGGACGGAGTGTATGCCCCCTACGTTAAAGCGATCGCACACGCCTCATCGAGGGTGATTGCTTTAAGGTAGTGATTCACATAAGAAATAAGAAAGGAAAGGAGCACGTTATCACAAGGATTTAGCCCCCAAGTGTGAGATAAGCCCAAGGATAATAGACACAAAGCACAAGGTACGAGGTGACTTCGCTTTCCTCGGGGTCAGTATGCTGTATGATAATTCATGTATATCATATGTATGTATGCATAATTGTTCTTCATTCCCCAATTAAGGAAGGTCACCTAGAAGAAGGGAACACATGTGTCTTTTGAGTCAACATGAGAGAGACCAAAAGAGATCTCAATGCTGTGCATCGTCCTCAAGTAGACAACACTAAGGACAACAAATAGAAGAATGATAATAACACATAGAAGAAGTAACAAAAGAGAGGAGGAGAGAGTCTGCTATGCTAATGAACTAGTCTAGCACGTCATCTACCCCCCGATCTTGCTGATCAATATTTCGGGAAGGCAGGAAACATGCCAGAGGAGGAACATCTAACACAGCAGATGGAGCTATCACGAGATCCAAACAAGGGCTATGTTCATGTTCCAAGCCACGTTGTTCTTGTCTAGGAGCTAGGATAAGTGCTTTAGAAAATTCGTTAGATAAATGGTTATCAACATCAACATATTCATATTCATTATCAGAATGAAGAGGAATAACATTTTCATCTATATCATCAAGATTTATAAAAATAGGATCTTTAACTCGCACCGGATCAAAATCATCATGCATCTTATGTTTAGGAGATTTTGGCTCAATTTTCGGCTGAGGAGAAAATGGAATAATAATAGCTGAAGGTGTTTTTGGGGATTGTAAAGTTTGAGAGGCAGCTGCACAAGCTCTAAGACGACGCTTTTGTCGGCGTTCACGTGCAGAACGATTTCGTCTAGTCTTAGTAGGAAGTTGAGAAGATTGAGGAGGAGGAATGTTCTCATCCTTATCACTTGGGTGTTTGGGTTGTGATCTCTTAGGTTGGATGATAGGAGAAGAGGAAGGTCTCTTCTCTTTATAAGAGGAAGGAGGAGGAACATTCGGTTTAGGAAGGAGACCAAGTCCATCATGACGAGGAGGTATAGGTCTACCTTTAGAAAGTTTATTAGACATAGACGTAGTTACATCCATAGGGATGGGTGGGGAATCTTCTTGAGGGAAGACATTAGTTTTATCTTTCAAAGGAAGAACTTCCTTCTCAAGAATGACAGGAATATCAAGTTTGGGTGTTCTAGGTTCACTTAGAGATAGGATCATGTCTTTTTTCCACTTTTGATAAGATTTGAAAAGATGATCACTTCGCGGTGGAAGAGATTGGAATTGTTTAGGCCAAAAATAATCAATAGGAACACTAGAAGTTCTTTTAGCTGGTTTAAAGAGACTATGATTGATAGTAACAACTTCACCATTATGGGGAAATTTCAAACACTTGTGAATAGGAGAAGCAATAGCTTTCATGGAAGATAGCCAAGGATAGCCTAGCTTCACACGAAATTGTTCAGATGATGGAATAACAGCAAAGTTCACATCAAGGGATTTGTTATGAACTTCAATAGGTAATGTAATAGAACCAATTGCAGGAGAAGAAAATGCATCAAATAGTTTCACAACCACATTTGTTTTGTCATAGATCACTCGATTCAATTGCAAAGTAAAAAGAAATTCTTCAGTAATGACATTAACCATGCAAGAAGGATCAATAAGCACTCCACAGCAAGGTGTATTCTTAACTTTTGCAACTATATATAAAGGACCATCAGGTGCCCTGATAGTTTCACTAGAATCAAATGTGATGGAAGGTTCTTTACGAATTTTCTGCTGCTCTACAAAGTTAATCACATTTGGAGTCATAGACACAAGATCATCAGGTGAGACAGAGGAATCATTAGAATCAATCACATTAGAGGTATGAGAAGGTAATGGATCAGTAAAAATCTTAAGATTTTGGTTAGGAGGAGCTACAGATGTGTTGCCTTTATCATTCACTCCTAAAACAGAGATAGTATTATTATCAATCAAATCTTGAATTTTACCTTTTAAAGAAAAACATTTTTCAGTATCATGCCCAGGTTGACGATGAAATTGACAAAAAGATTTGTTATCAAAATAGGGTGACTTCACCTTTGCAGGATCTATTTGCTTTATAGGAGGGAGAGTAAGCACATTTTGTTCCAGTAACTTATTCATAATACTATGCAATGATTCATTCAAAGGAGTAAACTCTCTTGCTTTCTTGAAAAATTTAGAAATAGGAGGCACACCTGATGCTGCATTCACATTGTTGTTGATGATGTTTTCATTGAACTTGATGAACTCTCTGTTCGGTTTAAACTTCCCAAATGGTTGTTGACTACTATCACCCTTATCACTTGGAGCCATAGGATTTGCTTGTTCCATTTGGCTCACAGTCAGTTGATAATTGTGAAGAGTTGCGCACAACTGTTGGAAAGAAGTAAACTCAGAAAACATAAGTTTTTCTCTAATATATTTTTGTAAATTAGAAATGAAAATTCTTTGAATATCATTGTCAGGTACTGGAAAAGAAATTTGAGCACACAAATGCTTATATCTACCAATGAAATTAGTCACTTTTTCTTTAACACCTTGTTTACAATGCATTAAATCAATCAGATAACTTTAGGACCTATATTGTTTTGAAATTGTTGAATAAAAGCATTCGCAAGTTGTTGGAAAGAAGTAATAGAATAGGAAGGCAACAAGCAATACCATTGTAGGGCCTTATCTCTTAATGTTCTAGTAAACAGTTTTGCAAGCAACCTTTGGTCATGAGCAAAATCGGTACATATTGTTTGAAAGGTCTTAACATGTGTTAGAGGATCTCCTTTACCATTATAAAGCTCCAACTGTGGGATCTCAACATGCTTAGGGGGAATAGCTCGAATAATGTCAAGAGAAAGTGGGCTCGCAACATCAAATGTGGGCACACTAATCTTAGATTGATTCATAGAAGCAATTTGTTGCTGTAAAGAAGAGACAATTTGTGCAAGATTGTTAATGGTCGCTTCAGTCGAAGAGTTCATATTAGACGTGTTAGATTGTGATGGAGGTATTATGTTATTGAAAGAAGGTATTGATTGAGAGTAAGGTGGGGGGACACTATGATAGTTAGTCATAGGAGATGATTGGAAAGGAGGAACACTACAAGGAGGAATGGAATGATTAAACGAATTGCCCCCTTGTGTCATGTTCATTTGTGGAGATGTAATAGGAACACTCATTGAGGGAATGAATGAAGAAGTCAGATTGAATGAAGGAAGAGGGTTGATCGAAGAAGAAGGATTGCCCCCATGACTAGTGATCATAGGCAGAATGTTTTGTATTGAAGTAGTTGTTATGTTTGATGTAAAAGTAGGTATACTAGCAATAGAAGTTGTCAAAGGAATAGAATGATTGACATAGGTAGGAGGTTGTGTATAACCTAAAGTTTCGGCACAACTCTTCATAGGCATCACATTTGAATCCACGATGTGTGCAATACCACATAAAATATCAATTCCATTCTTATCACTTTGAACCATACGTTTTAGACCCTCAATTAATGAAAGAGCTTGACTATCGGGGTATTCTTGAGACATCCATTGCTGAAAATCATCAAATTGGTTATCCAATTTTGAAAGTTGTTCTACAGAAACCTCATGGAGAGCTTCTTCATCATTAAGAGGATTAGAGGAATTACCTGTGTCCTCATTAAAAAGGCCAGTCAAATTAGGTTCCATCTCCTCAGTAATTAAACCTTGGAAAGACTTAATTCTACGGCTTCGTCTAACAGGAATAGTGTAAGTAGGGCTTATTGTTGTAAAACTCATGCACTAGAGAGAAAGAGAAGATTTTGGATTCAGAGGTAGCAAATTTCACTAAAATCAGCCAATCTCCTAGATTTAAGCTGTTAAATGCAATCATGATAGTCTCCCGAAATTTCAGAAAAAATGTCAGGGACCGTGGCGAACGGAGTGCACACGGTCCTCGCAACTTTTTTTGAAATTTTCAGAGATGAAAGTTATGATGATTTTAAAGCTAATTTGAAAAAATTGAGTGATTTTACGGTCTGTAGATAGGCCAAATTAAAGTTGCAATCTCAAAATTGAACCCTACCAAGATTGTTGAAAAATGCAAAATTTGAATTTTGAAAAAGAGAGGGAAACTGAAAATTTGAATTTTATGATTGTAGAGGGAATACTAAAGGCAATGCAAGCTTGAGATTTAAAAGTTGATTCAATTTCACGCAAAATTCAATTTTAGAAGTGGAAATCAAAGTTATTGCAATTAAACACTTAATTTCAAAAGTCACATATTGCAAAGATTTGAATAAAGCACTGAAACTTCGAATGAATGCATACACACTTTTCAGATTTAAGACAGTAAGAAATGCAATTTTAACACAAAATTTCACTTTCAACAATTTTTGAATGATTATAAGCCTTAATCCAAGCAATCACTAGACCAACTTTGACTTTAATTTTGAAAGTGTTAGAATTGATGAAGTCAGCCAAGATTCTAGATTTTAGCAGAAAAATACAGTAAGATCTAGCTCTCGAAATTTCGAAAAAAATGTCGGGGACCGTGGCAAATGGAGTGCACACGGTCCTCGCAACTTTTTTCAAAATTTTCAGGGATGAGAGATATTATGATTTTGTTGTGGAATCCAAAATTACAGCCGATTTGGAGGTGTTTTGATCAGTGAAATTGTCGGTCAAAGGTTGAATCAAGAGGGTTTTTTTTAAAATTAGGGTTTTGACACTTAACCACTTAATTTTTAGAATTAAAGCACAGATATGAATTGACAATTTGCAATAGAAGGATAGATCTGAAACAAGCATTAACAATTACACATTTCACAAGCTCAATTACTAAAAAGAAAATTTAGGGTTTTATGCAATTAACCTCTAAAATTTGCAAAAGATCAAACATGGGAATGTAATTAAGGAAGCAAATTTTTTAGATCTAACCATGAAAAATAAGAATTAGGATGTTCACGTCGGGTTCACCAAAATGTAAAGCAGAAAATCGAACCCTAGGTGTTCCCCCACTCCAAGGAGAGAGAAAGGAGGTCACTAGGGTTTGACGGTTTTCACTTAGGGAAGACTTTACATTCAAAGGAGGGGTAGAAACTCACGAGATCCAATCCCACACAATGCAAGTTTGTATTCTAGATGAGTTTCAAGGGTTGAGACAGCAAGGATACCCTCCTTTGTAAAGAATGTAGATAGAAGGATTGAACTAGGAATGTATGTGAAAGTAAGAAAGATTAGCTTGCAGACAGAAATAGAAACATGGGATGAAGCTGCGGACCTGGAATTAGTAGTAAAATGTTGAGACGGTGCTGTCCTGTAAATTTGAGCGAAAGTTGGCAGGACGATGGTGCCCGGAGTGCACACGGTCCTCCGAAAAATCCTCGAAACGAAGGGGGATCTGTTCGTCTCCGCACAAGGATTCCAGATCTTCAATTACAGCCATGTACCTGCAACCTACACACAGAAAAGAGAGGATGATTGGGGGGTTAGTTATGAGGGGTTTGCCTTTAGGTCAAACCCCGGTTTTGGAATTAACCAAGAAATGAGAATGCTGTAAATGTAATGTAATCAAGTACTGATACCTTGTTGTAAGAATGTTTGTATTCTTACATGCGAAGGTGTAATGATGTTGTATGTTGTAAGTTGTAAGTGATCTCCTCTTCAATGGTTGAATCCTTGTCTTGAATGCAACACTTAGCCTTGAATGGAGACTTAAAATGCTCAATTGCTTGAAGGAATGTTTGAATGCTTGAATGTTTGAATATTGCTTTCGCCTTTTTGCACACATATGTCCTCCTCCCTTTTGAGAGGGGAAAATGTAGTTTATATACTTGTCAATTAGGGTTAGGAGACTAATTTTTCCGACCTTAGGCCGACCTAGGAAGATTATTTTCCAATTTGCAAACTTGAAGACCCGATGCCCACAAGAGACTGGGCCCAAAATAGGGCCAGGGACCAGGGCGCTGGACGCCATCGTCCTGGGGGACCAAGGTAGTAGGCGCCATGGTCCTGAAGGACTAGGGCGCTGGGTGCCATGGTCCCACCTCCCGGGACAGCAGGGTGCAACGAAGGATTAGGCCAAGGTGCAGAAAGATGCAGTTTTTGGTGTCGAAAATAGGTTTCGGGGTCTCCATTCAGGTTCAACGTTGCGCCACCATCGTGAAGACCCAAATGTAGTCGAAATTGCAAGTGTCGCAATTTTAGGATGCTACAACTTGATGAGATTATTTCCGAAAAACTTAACTGGACTAGCTATGGAATGGTTCTCCAAACTTCCACCTAGAATCAAATCATTCTCAGAATTAGTAGATAATTTTGTTTCACAATACTCTTACAACATACAACATGAAGTAACAATGCTAGACCTATGTAATGCCAAACAAAAGAGTGGAGAACCTTTCATGACATTTTTATAGAGATGGAGACGGTTAGCTTCATGATATCCTCGTACAGTGCCAAAGTATGAAAAAATGGACATATTCATCAACAACCTAAATGATCAAATGAGTTATCGTCTAAAAATGCAAGGACATCAAAGTTTTGGAAATATGATTGATAATGGAATCAGAATGGAGGAAGCCATGATAAAGAAGGGTGAGTTGAAATATACAAAGAAGGAGTTCACCCTCCTAACAACACTAACAACAACAACAATGATAAGCCCAAGTTTTGGAATAGAAATTGTAATATCATCAATGATGGGATAGTGGATAACAACAATGTGAAACCAAAAAAACTAGTTTTTAATTTATCAAATCACTCAGCAACAGCTTAGCAAAACAACAATCACCAAAAAGCTACTATCAAAAAATTATTTCGAAGGCAATTGACAAACATTGGTGAACTCTTTGGGTCAGCACTAAAGACACTTCTCGAAAACAAATTGATTACTTTGCCAGAAGAAAGGAACTACGAACCTCAAGTAAAACCCCCTTGGTCGAATGATAACCATTATTGCGATTTCCATCGAAACAAGGGACACCACACAGATAATTGTCAATGGTTGAAACATGTAATCCAAGATTTGATTGATAATGGGGTAATAACTGTGGATGGACATACGACAAACAAATCTCATACAACTTTTAAAACTCTGCTTCCAAACTATGAGAAGGGTGAATCATCAACAACAAATAATGGTAAAGGTAAAGCAAAGGAAAACTACGCTCATACATATGATAATGTGGTAAATGTGATTGTAGTTAAAGAAAAGCAAAATCAAGAACCTACTCATGCTATCACAAGAAGCAAAGATAAAGTTGTTTTGTCGGGTCCTACCACTAACATGTCATCCACTGCAAAACAATATAATCTAGTGGAGCAATCGCAGAAAATTCCTGCGCAAATATCCATCTTAGAACTTTTAAAGCTTTCACCTGCACACAAAGAAATTCTTGAATGAGCATTAGTAGATACAACAGTGTCTAAAGATCTGGATATAGATCAATTCCAAACCATGGTGGGACACCTCACAACCCCTCACTGCTTATCATTCACCGAAGAAGATGACATGTCCTTACAACATCCCCATCATGCTCCCTTGCATATCGAAGTCATCATTCATAATACGCGAGTTAAACGTGTCCTAATAGATGGAGGTGTTGGCTTAAATATTTTCTCTTTGAGTCTAGTCTGTGCTCTAGATTATTCAAAAGATGCAGTTGATCCCCAAAAAAGATCACCATCAAAGCATATGATGAAGAAGAGTGTTCCTCTAAAGTAATTGTGATGTTACCCATCAAAGTGGGACCTTTATAGAAAGACATCATGCCAAGTTCTAGATTTGGACTTATCATACAACATACTCTTAGGAAGGCCCTGGATACATGACATACAAGTTTGTTCCATCCACATATCATCAGTGCCTAAAGTTTCCCTACAATGGGAAGGAAATCACGATCTTAGCAGATTCTAATCCATTTCAGTATTGTAGTAATCTCAAACTAGCTCAAGAGGTCATTGTTCCTCATAATAGGGAGGCATCATCTTCGAACACACAATCTAAAGAAAATTCATTTGCCTCAATTATGTAAAGTATGGAAAAAAAATGCAGCTAAGAGATCAAGGGAATGATGAATATTCAATATCACAATTACCACTTTCTCCTAAATCCTTTGGAAAACCATCAAACTCTAAACAACAACCAATTGTGAAACATCTTCCAATATTTGATGGAGCATTTGTTAGTGTTGGGACCTTATCAGAGGAAACAGAAGACAAAGATCTACTATAGTGGCTATACAAGGATGAAGAAGTCCAACAAAAGATCAACAATGTCTGCATACCTACAGAAAAGTATGGAAAAGGATTTAACATTCTCAAAAAAATGGGATACACTAGAACAAGCCCTATAGGGAAAATAAAAGAAGGTATATCAGAACCTATCCAACCTCATACTCAGCAGGCTACAGACAAAGCAGGGTTAGTGTATGGACAAGTTACTCTACCAGAAGACACATCTTTTAGCCAACAGCAAGAGAAATATGAAAACAGACAAGAACAATTGGCAATTGAAAGAGAAGAAACATCAGCTAAGCCACAAGCACAAGCAAACATGAAATGGGAAAAGAAGCAAGCTTCAAATCAACAGGAAAAGCAAACTAAAAACACCTCCCAAATGATCATAAATTTCAATAAAAACAAGCACGAACTTGGTACAAGTCAAGGATAACTCATAGAAAGGTTGAAAAAACTCAATCTTAGTCCAAAAGAAGTTGAATATGAAAGAAGAAAAGATATAGCAAGAAAAGTAGAAGAAACAAATCAAAAGCTAAATGAACAAATCCATAGATTGCAAGCTGCAAGTGAGATAGATTCTAACGAATGGGAATGGGATTCCTATCACTCTGAAGAATAAACTGAAGAAAATTTCTTTGAAGAAGATGTAGGAGTCAATGTAGTTCACACGTATGTGGGGCAAACATTAGGAACTAGCTCACTTGAATTAGAATCGCATTCAGTTGACTTGGACTTAATCGAGAATGATCAGGTGCTCCTTGTGTGAGGTCATTCTGATGAGAGTACCATTCTAGACATAGACATACATATCGAAAACTTTGATACATCCATCATGACCCTTGATACTCTTGAAACATCTCAACCTAAGGACCCCTTACCTCTAATCCACCCCAAACTTATTGATTGGGAGAATGAAGGACATACTACCATTGATACCTTTCCGAATGACCATGCCATATCTGTATATCTTAATGCAATCGAGCCCACAAGAACTCTCACTAGGAATTTCAACAACGCATCTTCCAGTTAAGTGGGTGCCAAATCTCCTAGTCGCAAAAAGGAAAATAAAGAAATCAATATCAGGTCTAATGTTGAAAACCGTTTCTTGGCAGCATTAGATCAGGAAAAAATAAAAAGAAAGGACGCATCTAACCATGAAAACCTCCTCGAGGCACCGAAAGATGGGATATTTGACACTTTACTTGCACACTATCAAGAAAGGTCATCCATTTTGATCAAACCAATAGAGACAGTTAACATTGGAACAACAGAGCAACCAAAGATCCTACATCCAACAACTTCTCTGTCAGAAGAAGAAAGGAAACAATATATGGAATTCTCCAAATGATGCCAAATCAATTTCGCCTGGTCATATGAAGACATGCCGGGATTGGATCCAAAGCTTATTATGCATCACTTAAATGTTAGTCCAAGAGCTAAACCAGTTAAACAAAAATTAAGGAAGATGCATCCACATATCACTCTCCTAGTCAAAGAAGAACTAAATAAATTATTGGATGTCGGATTCATCAAACCTGTAGCATATCCTCAATGGGTATCAAACATCATTCATGTTTCAAAACCAGACAAAAGTATCAGAATATGCATAAACCTCAAAGATCTTAATAATGCATGTCCAAAGGATGACTTTCCTTTGCCTAACATTGACATCATTGTAGATTTAATTGCTGGACACTCCATGTTTTCTCTAATGGATGGTTTCTCTGGATACAATCAGATTAAAATAGCACCTGAAGATCAAGAAAAGACACCTTTCACATGTCGATGGGTACTTTCTGCTGGAACGTCATGCCTTTTGGACTAAAGGATGCAAGTGCTACATATCAAAGAGCTATGACAACGATATTCCATGACATGATGCATAAATTCATGGAAGATTATGTGGATGACATCTTGGCCAAATCATACAACAGAGAAGACCATATAGGAATACTAGAAAAGATCTTTCATAAGTTAGAATAGTATAAGTATCAAATTTATTTATTTAATATTAGATAATAAAAATTATAAAAACTAATTAATACAAAAAATGTTGGAAAATATCATCATCACCTATAATAAATTAAGCTTTAACCGTATTAACACAAAATTATGATAATATTTCATTTCCAACACATAAAAGCACTCAGCATTTTCTGAAAAGTGTGAACAAAGAAGTCACTCATCCGTTTTAGGTAGGAAAACAATTGAAAGAAAGTATGACATTTTTATTTTTTTTCAATAAAAATAGACATGCCACTAAACACAAACAGAAAGTGTGACAAGATTGAGGCTTCTGGACAAGATTAGTGGGGCGTGACATTGATAGTGAATTACCGTGCTGACCAAGTAAAGTTACCATGGAAATTGGGTAGGTAATGAGTAGATTTTCACCCCAGCACAGAAAAGTCTCAGCCGTTGGGAACACGAATTCAATGAATGAAGGTATTCACTCTTATTTAACAATGTACAAAAGTCTCAGCCGTTGGTAACACGAATTAAATGAAGGAAGAAGTTATTCAGTACTTTTTCACATAAGTCTTTTTACCTGTTTATTAATAGCCTTCTCACATTGCATGCATTTTTCTAATAAATTTTTAAAAAACTATTTTCAACGAATTAGATCTATATCAATGTAAATTGTACATACAATTTTTTCAAAAAAAGAGGGTGGAATTGTATGCAAGATGGAAATGAGTAGGTGATGAACATTCACCCTTATGACTAATAGGTAGAGCCTAGCCAAAATACTATCTAGTTGATATAAAAAATAACCTCATCAACAATTATGAGAGGTACAAAATTTTGAAGGATATTAAAAATAATATTATCAAGAAAGTATAAACACAACAAGAGTGATAAAGAGAGAATATAGTTATTTTGATTTACTGAAATTTTGTACTTTTCAATTTATCCATATTATGGAGGGCCTTCTCAAATTAGGATAAGCCATTAGGATTGAATGTCTTTGATATGTTTAAGGTTTTCTCTATTCAATACACCTGCATTATAGAGAGTGTTCTTAAATTGGAACAAGCCACTAGCATCAAATTCCATTAATATGCTGAAATTTTGTTTTATTTAGTTTCTCACTCATTATGGAGAGTCTTCTCTAATTAGAATTATAAATCAGGATAGGTTACCAACATCAAGTGTCTTTGATGTACTACAAATTTGCTCTCTTTATTTTTCCCTCACTGTGGAGAGTTTTCTTGAAGCAAGAAAGACCACCAATGTTGAATGTATTTCATAAGCTAAAAGTTCACCCTCTTTAGTTTTCCCAACCTTTCCAAATTTAAATATGTCATTAGTATAAAATATCTTCAATATTTCTAAAAAATCTCTTGAATTTGCACTATTTGTGGAGTGTCTTCCTAAATTGGCAAATTTCTTGTAGCCTCAATTATTTTCTTAATATTTTCAAACGACCTCTCTTGATTGTTCTCTCAAACTCTTAATTTCTCCTATATATTTTCCACCTCTTTGGCTAGTTAAACATGTGACATTGGCATATCATTCAACAAGTGTTGGCCAAAAACCATATATGCATATTAGAGCATTTGTCTAGCAAATAAAAGAACACAATGCACCAACATATTAGGCTAAATGATACAAACCTAAGGCATGGGAGAAATAATAAACCCTCTACTAATCCTATATATGATACATATAAAAAATGGTGAGTACACTAAAGGCATACTGAAGAAAACATAGAGGGATGTCAATAGCTTCTATATATTCATTAGCTTTATACAATGACCTAGTCATACAAAATTAGTTCAATTAGACTTCCTATCATTAATATAAATTTGGATTTGACGATGTAATACGTCAATAGTTTAATACTATTTTGAAATAATGTAATAGAACTACATATTCATTTCTTGTATCAATATAAATGGGTACAAATCTTTGGTCTATAATTTACTTATTAAAAAAAAAATGTTTAAAAAGCATGAAAATGCATTAAAAAATTTAATTCTTATTCGTCAGAGTATTCCTATTCTCATTTGTGTATTTCATCGTAGTATTATTTTAAATAAACAATATATTTTTTTCTATAACATTAATAAATTAATGATTTTATCTTTATTTCATTTTGACTCATATATTTATATGAAAATTATTTGTTGAAGTATAGATTTTAGTATTTCAAGATAAATGGACAATTAAGATTTAGTAGCACCTAAATGAAAAAATACACACAACTGAATCCACAAGTAGCTAAAGGATACATTTAAGACACTTTTATTCCCATCTTTATGCACTTCAAAAAAATTAAAAACAAAAATCATATTTTAACTTTTTACTTACAAATGCTATTTAGTGGCTAGTACTTGTGGTTTAGATTTGTAATAGTAATTGAGTATGCTTTTTTTTTGCAAACAATTAGAAAATACGTGGCTAGTACTTGTGGTTTAGATTTGTAATAGTAATTGAATATGCTATTTTTTTTGTAAAAAATTAGCAAATACAAGAGATTAATAATTTTGTAACTATAACTTTAATTGAATCCTAACCCTAATTAAGTTGCAATCTTATTTGAGCCAATCTTAACCCTTAACCTAACCCTATTTTAACTCTAATAAAAGTCCTCTCTCTAATTCCAATTATAATTCTAATCTAAATTGAATTGTATTCCTAATCTATTTGAATCCTAACCATAATTTAACCCTAACCCTAAATCAAAACTTTTACCTATAAGGCTAATTGATCTTTAACCCTAACTCTAATTTAACTTTATACCTAACTTTTATCCTAACTAAATCCTTACCCTAACCATGTTTGAATTATAACCATAATTTAATCCAAACTCAAAAGTTTCTTTTATAACTAAATAATTAAACACTAATTGAACCCTACTCCTAATTGTTGGCATTCAGTTGTCATTGATGTCAACCGATATTGCATGTTACTGGTAGAGTATGTCAACTTTCATGGGATAACAGTTAACATCAAGTGTTAACATGTTGTCATTGATGTCAACCAGTGAGTAGGAGTTGTTGGCATAGTGAAATACTAGGTGTCAATCGGTATGAAGAAGAATGAGCCGACATAAAGAAGACAGACATGAAGAATGAACTAGCATAACGAAGACATGCACGATGGAAGAGAAGCATGTTTTGATTTAACAGATGATATCATCGATATGAGGTGAGATGTAGGAGTGTGTTAGCACACTTGAGTGATAACCAGTAAGGCATAAACTGGTATGAAGGTTGGCTGCTTGTTTGTGATGAAGAGGCGAAATGTTATATAAATCACAAGAAGACTTGCTAAGCAGAACATAAAGAATGACATGAACACATACCGAAAGGAAAGATTAATTGTCAGTAGGATGTGTTTCTGGTAAGAGAGATTGTTCAAAGGTTATACCAGTAAGGGCATGTACCGGTAGAAGGGTTTGTTGGATGTTCAAGTTTGAACCGACCCTATGTCAGTGAGTTGAATGTATGTTGATGTGTGCCCAGGGAACCTGAGGTGGCAAGCATGCAGAGGTCGGTCGACTATTCATCGACATGGTTATCTATGTAGTAGGTCGTCATTAAATGATAAGACCACAAATCACAGTTTGATGACAGACTAATGCAGATCGAGGAAGAAAGGACAACAAAGGAAGATCAGAGAGATGTTGGTGTCATGATTGATGCATGAAATCCGATTGCAGATTGACCTTAAGAAAGAAACAACTTGAGAAAGAAATAGTTAGATCATAAATGTGTCAACAGATTTCAAGGCTGAAAAACAGGGTTAAGTTTACTACTTTTGGCAAAAATGCTTTGGATAGATGAAAAATGCATGATGATTTATCCCTTCAAAGCAGGTGAGTGATCCAAGCTAGATCAGATCAGATTATATACAGATTTGGTTGGAGGAGGAAAACCCTAACCACCCTGAGTTTGAATTGGTTTTTGGCAGGAAGCCTCAAGTTTAAATATGTCAACCTAAGATTGATATGTGATGATGTAGGAGAATAAAAGAGTGTGGACAAATGTTGTTTGAGTGAAAAAAACTAAAAAAAATCTAAGTGTTTGTGTGTAAGGGTTATACCGGTGAGAAGGAACAAGTAAAATGTGTGAAGAATAAATCGACAGAGTGAGTGAAGAACACAGAGGTGTCAAAACCGATAGAGGCAAAACCTGGAAAAGTGTGGTCGAGTGTGAATTGAATCCAACAGTCAAAGGGAGAGAAGTTTAGTAGGGAAAGAATCTATAGAAAAGCATTGTTGCAGGGTGTGTGGAGTCATCACAAATCGGTAAGATTGAAACCGACATAGAAAAGCTTTGAAGGGTTGCAAAACTTCATTTGCATCAGGGAATTTATTTGTGTATTTGAGTCTTCATATTATATTCATTGAGTAGGTGCTTAGTGCAGGGGTTGTAGCTCCTTTAGGTTGTAGCCTATAAATTGATCAAGGTTTGGTGCTCCTTTGAGTTGGTTCTCATAAATCAAGGATTGGTTCTCCTTGGGTTGGTGTCCTAAAATTGTAATAAGATCATTTTCATTATGAGGCTGGATTGGAGCAGAAGATATCCCACAATTATTCTCATCGAGGTTTTTCCCACATTAGGTTTTTCTCATATATCTAGTGTTATCTGACACATTCTTGTGTATATGTTATATTGATCTAATAGAAAATCCTCCTACACACTTAGTTTTTATTGTTTGGTTAACCGGTCAGCACTTTGTTTGTTTTATATTGTACTGGTATATGCCTGATTAGGTAATAAGTCTTTAAATCACTCATTCACCCCCTCTCAGCGATCCATTGTGTCCAATAATTGGTATCAAAGAATAGGTGCATTGTTTTGTCAAAGTGTTCTCTAGCTTGGGTAGATCCTATCAAGTGTACACAATGGCAAGAAATAAATCCACCTCCTTAAAAGCTCCTATGTTTGATGGTGTCAACTACGCCTTTTGGAGTAGAATAATAGAAACCTATTTGTCCTCTCTATAACTTGATGCTTGGATGTCGGTTAAGAATAGGTATGCAGTCCCTAATGTTCCTCCTATTGATCCAAATGCAAAGAGGGAATATGAAAACAATGCTAAAGCCAAGCATGCCATTTTAAGTGGGTTGTTAGATAATAAGTTTGTCAAGGCCATGCATTGCTCATCTGCCAAGGAAACTTGGGATAAATTGCAGAGATTGTTTGAAGGAGATTGCAAAGTCAAAGAAGCCAAATTACAAGCTCTAAGAGGTTAGCTTGAAGGCCTAAAGATGAGAGAAGAATAAAAGATTGCAGACTATCTTCATAGGGTAGATGAAACTGTGAATGCTATCAGAGGGCTAGGAGAATAAGTAGCAAATGAAGTTGTTGTCAAGAAGGTTCTTATATCACTTACTTTCAAATATGATGCAAATGTGTCTGCTATTGAAGAAGCCAAGGATCTGAAAACATTTCAATGGATGAGTTATTTGGCTCCTTAACTGCATATGAAATGAGGACAACCAATGAAGGAACTTCTAAGAGAGAAGTTGCTTTCAAATCTATCAAGAAAGGCAAAGAAGATGCTACACATGGAAAATCTAGTGAAGACTCTGATACATAAGTGGAAAAATTTGTGAGGAAGCTCAAGAGAGGATCCGGTAAGTACAAGGGTAAACTACCTCTAAAATATTTTAACTGTGGCAAGATAGGACATTTTGCCTCAAAATGTCCCTATGATGAAAATGATGGAAGAGAGATACAAAGTACCAACAAACCCTTGGGAAGGAAATGAGAAAAGAAGGTCTATTCGCTAGGAAGGAGAAGCTATCAGAAGCAGAATAGTCTCTACACCTTTGAGGAAGATACAATTGATGAAGAAAGTCCGTCAAAGGATGACTGTTGTGAGGGAGAAAGAGTATCTAATATTTTTATGGTAGTAGATGAACTGGTTAATGGAGAAGAGGAAGGTGAAGACATTGAGGCTGAGGTAGACCTAGAAGGAGAACTCATAAGTGCACTAGAAGAGTTGAGTAAAACAAAAAAAGAACTCAAGAAGGTCAAGCATGTTGCCGTAGAAGGACAAGATCTTTTGAAGCAATCCTTGGATAAGTCTAATCAAGTGATTTTTGATTTGAAACTCTAGTTGGAAGAGGCTAAGAGGATATGTGAAGTCACACCCTATGACTTGTTAAAAATGGAGAAAGAGCATCAAGATTTAGAAGAATAAATAGTAAAGCTCAGAAAGTAGCTTGAAAAGAGCAAGGAGGAACTGAAAATGAGAAGCAAGTATGATGGTAACACCGAAGACCTAGACAAAATGTTGATAAAACAGAAGCAGTCAAAAGACAATGGTGGCTTAGGATTTGAAGAAGGTCAAAGTTCAAATAGCAAGGGCACTTTCGGTAAATTAAGAAATTCAATTCACTTCCTCCGATGAAGGAGAAGTGAAGAAAACATTCACAATAAGAAAGGATACCGGTAAGAAGACTTATGTAGAAGTTGCAAGAAACCGCCCTACAAACCAGTATGCTCAATCAATGTACTAGAGACCACACTTAGTGTACCAGAATATAGATCCTAGGAGAAAAAGAAAGGTTGATCATGAAGAGTTCACTAGAGTCAGCAACTTGAAAGGAAGACCCTCAGTGAGACAAATGTTTTCAGGTTCAAGGCAACCAAACCGGTATGTTCCAAATTTTCATGGTTATTGTTACTGGTGTAACAATTTTGGTCATAGGATAGAAAACTGTAGACTGGTGAATAAGCCCACTATGAATTATGAAAGTAGAAATTCCTTTGTTGTACTCCCAAAAATAAATGTCATTTGTTATCAATACAATGGTTTTGGTCATAGGATCTATGAGTGTAGGAGAAGTCAACCGTTTTCCTACAATAGGTTTTCAAACTCATCTTTCAATGTGGATGTAAAGTGTTATAAGTGTCATGAGTTTGGAAATATTACAAAGAATTGAAAGAATAGAAAAATCAAGCAGAAGAAGACAACTCCTAATCAGGAATCGACAACTGAACCGGAACATGAAGCTATTGCAGGAAAGAAGAAGGAAACTCAACCGATATGAGTTGAGAAGAACAATGATAAATCAGAATCAAGCCTAATTGTACAGACTGTCCTACTTGCTAAAAGAATAAATCTATGGGTACTTGACAGTGGTTGTTCCAATCACATGAACAGAGACAAGAAAAAGTTCATCAAGTTATAAGATTGGAATGGTGGTTCAGTGATATTTGGAGATAACTCTTCAATCAAGATAAAGGGAGAAGGTACTCTGAATATTGATGGTAAATTGAAGGCTCATGATGTGTATTATGTAGAAGGCATAAAACACAATTTGTTGAGTAAGTCAGATGTGTGACAAAGGTTATAATTTCACCTTTGATTCTACCTGTTGCTAGATAAGGAAGGAGAGTATCAGTCAGATTGTAGTAGAAGGTAAAAGGATGGATGAGAATGTATACAATCTGAAAGAGTTCTTTGAATCCCAATGTATATTGGGACAAGTGGATGAGATTTGGTTGTGGCATAGAAGGTTAGGTCACATAAATTTTGACAATCTAGTCAAAGTAAGCAAAAAGGGCTATGTGAGGCATATACCAGAGATTATCAAACCGATAAGCACATTTTGTGATGAATGTGTGAAAGGAAAGCAAACTAAGGTGTCTTTTCAGACTAAAGAACATAACACCTCAAGGCCCTTAGAATTGGTGCCCTTAAATCTATGTGTCCAACTAGGACAAGATCACTAGCCGATGAGAGATATTTCATGCTCTTCATAGATGATTACTCAAGAATGACATGGGTGACTTTCCTCCAAGACAAATCACAAGCATATGTGAGATTCAAGATCTTCAGGAAGATGGTAGGGAAAGAAAGTGGTTATAATCTAAAGTGCCTAAGGACAAACCGGGGTGGAGAGTCTACATCAAATGAGTTTGAGGACTAATGTGAGAGACATGGAATCAGAAGACAATACTCAGCACCAAGGACACCTCAGCAAAATGGAGTGGTAGAAAGGAAAAATAGGCCAATCAAGGAGATGGATAGGACCATGTTGAATGAGGCAAGCATATTGGATATCTACTAGAAGGAAGCAGTTCATACTGCAGTATACACTCTAAACTGGGTGCAATTAAGAGTGAATAGTAGAATGACTCCTTATGAGTTATGGCATGACCAGAAACCATCACTCAAGCACTTCAAAGTGTTTAGAAGTAAGTGTTTCATCAAGAGAGACACTGATGGATTAGGAAGTTTTGATTCCCAAAGTGATGAAGTAATCTTTTTGGGTTACTCAACCAATAACAAAGCCTACAAATGCTACAACAAGAGATTAATAAAAGTGGTTGAAAGTATAAATGTGAGAATAGATGAAGACCTACATAAGGGGAAATATGCACCAATGCCCTACATTGATGATTCAGATGTTGAGTATGAAGAGCAATTTGACAATGGACTGGTAGAAGAACAACCAAGAAAGACCCCCAACCGGTAGGTGCAGAAGAACCATATGGAAGAACATATCATAGGAGATAAGAATGAAGGTGTGCAGACAAGGAGAAGACTAGCCAGGAATAATGAGCAGTTAAATTTATGCCTCATGAATGAAATGGAACCTAGAACCTTCAATGAGGCTAGAAAGGATGAAAAGTGGATGGCTTCCATGGAAGAAGAGTTGCAACAGATTGAGAAGAACAAGACTTGGGAGTTAGTCCCAAGATCGACAAACAAGAACATCATTGGCACCAAATGGTTCTACCAGAACACGATGAATGAAGAAGGTAATATTGTTAGGCATAAAGCTAGACTTATGTGCAAAGGTTACTCTCAAGTAGAGGGCATTGATTTTGAAGAAACATTTGTACCGGTAGCTAGACTAGAAGCCATAAGGATGTTTCTATCTTTTTCAGCCTACAAGGGATATAAAGTGTATCAGATGGATGTAAAATCTTCCTTCCTCAATCTAAATTTTGAAGAAGTGTATATGGACCAATCAGAAGGATTTCTGTTACATGATGATGAAACCTTTGTGTGCTGGTTGAAGAAAGCTTTGTATGGTTTAAAGAAGGCCCCTAAAGCATGGTATTTTGGGTTAGATAAGTACCCGAGGGAGTAAGGATTCTGGAAAGGGAATGCAGACAATAATATATACATTGAGGTAAATGGAGATCATATGATTATAGTTGTTGTATATGTGGATGACATTATATTTGGTGGAGACAAGGACATCATGTGCAAAGAATTTGTAGATCAGATGAAGACAAAATTTGAGATGTCCATGTTGGGTGAGTTGTCATATTTTCTTGGTTTGCAAATCTCATAGCAAGAGAAAGGAATTTTTATCTCACAAACCAAGTATGTTAAAGACATGTTGAAAAAGTTTCAAATGGAGGACAACAAACCAGTAAGTACTCCCATGGTGATTGGTTGTAAATTGAGCAAGATTGATGAGTCACCGAAAGTAGAGAAAACATTGTATAGGTCTATGATTGGTAGTTTGTTATATCTAACAACATCTAGGTCAGATATCACACAAGTAGTGTGCATGGTTACAAGATTCCAAGCTGCTCCCAAACAGTCTCACTTAAATGCAGTTAGGAGAATCATCAGGTACCTGCAAGGGACAATCAGTTATGGTCTGCGGTATCCAAAGAAAGGAGACTTCACTTTGCAGGCTTATCATGATGCAGATTGGGCAGGATGCATTGATGATTAGAAGAGTACAAGTGGAGGTGCATTCTACTTAGGAGACTAGCTAGTATCATGGCACAACAAGAAGCAAGATTCAGTGTCATTATCTACTATTGAGATTGAGTATATAGTAGCTGCTACATGTTGTTCACATGTGTTGTGAATGAAGCAGACACTAAAGGACATACAGGTGGAGATACCAAAACCTATTCCAATCCGATGTGATAACTCAAGTGAAATCAACATCTCCAAGAATCCAGTAATGCACTCAAGAATAGGGCACATTGCAATCAAGTATCACTTCTTGAGGGAGAAGGTAGCAGACAAGGAGGTCATAGTAGAGTATGTTCCAACCAGTGAGCAGATTGCTGACATATTTACAAAGCCATTTCCTTTGAGCACATTTGAGTACTTGAGACAAAATATGGGAGTTGCCACACCATCTTGCAGTACTTAATGTGTAGAGAGATTTATGATTCAGGGGGAGTCAACATATTCTATCATTCCATGACCCTTGAATCATGAAACATGGACATAGGGGGAGAATGTGCCCTACCAGTTGAAGGCATGAATTGTGATTCAATTTGTCCATCTTCTAATCCCATAACTTCCAAAGGGGGAGAACAAGATTGGAGTCTAGTAGTCTGATTTGTGTCAGACCAAGGTTCCCTTTGCCATTGATGTCAAAGGGGGAGAGAGATCATTATATTATGTGTTGATATCAATGCCAAAGGGGGAGATTGTTGCCATTGAGTTGTCGTTAATGTCAATCGGTATTGCATGTTATCGGTAGAGTATGTCAACCATCATGGGAGAACAATTAACATCAAGTGTTAACATGATGTCATTGATCTCAACCAGTGAGTAGGAGTTGTTGGCATGGTCAAATACTTGGTGTCAACCGGTATGTAGAAGAATGAGTCGACATAAAGAAGACAAACATGAAGAATGAACCGACATAAAGAAGACATGCACAATGGAAGAGAAGCATGTTTTGAGTTGACAAATGATATCACCAGTATGAGGTGAGATGCAAGGGTGTGTTAGCATGCTTGAGTGATAACTAGTAAGGCATAAACTAGTATGAAGGTTGGCAACTTGTTTGTGATGAAGAGGGAGAATGTTATATGAATCACAACAACACTTGGTGAGCAAAACAGAAAGAATGACACAAACACATACTAGAAGGCAAGATGAAATGTCAATAGGATGTGTTGCCAGTAAGAGTGATTGTTCAGTGTGTTGGTTATACCGATAATGGTATGTACCGGTAGAAGGGTTTGCTGGATGTTCAAGTTTGAACCGACCCTATGTCGGTGAGTTGAATGTATACTGATGTGTGCCTATGGGAGCTGAGGTGGCAAGCATTAAGATGTCGATCAACTATTCATCAACATGGTTGTCTGTGTATTAGGTCGTCATTAAATGATAAGACCACAAATCATGGGTTGATGACAGACTGATGCTGCTCGAGGAAGAATGGACGACAGAGGAAGATCAGAGGGTTGTTGGCATCATGATCGATGCATGAAATACGATTGCAGATTAACCTTGAGAAAGAAATAGCTGGATCATAAATGTATCAACATATTTCAAGGCCAAAAAGCAAGGTTAAGTTTACTACTTTTGGCAAACATGCTTTGGATAGGTGAAAAATGCATGATGATTTATCCCTTCAAAGCAAGTGAGTGATCCAAGGTAGATCAGATTAGATTAGATACAGATTTGGTCAGAGGAGGAAAACCTTAACCACCCTAAGTTTGAATTGGTTTTTGGTGGGAAGCCTCAAGTTTAAATATGCCAACCTAAGACTGATATGTGATGATGTTGGAGAATAAAAGAGAGTGGACAAATGCTTTTTGAGTGGAAAAAAAAAAGAAAAATCTAAAGTGTTTGTGTGTGAGGGTTATATCTATGAGAAGGAACAAGTAAAACATGTGAAGAATAAACCGACAGAGTGAGTGAAGAACACACAGGTGTCAAAACTGATAAAGGCATAACCTAGCAAAGTGTGGTCGAGTGTGAATTGAATCTAGCAGTCAGACAGAGAGAAGTTTAGTAGGGCAAGAATCTGCAGAAAAGCATTGTTGCAGGGTGTGTGGAGTTGTCACAGATAGGTAAGATTGAAACTGGTAGAGAAGAGCTTTGAAGGGTTGCAAAACTTCATTTTCAGCAGGGAATTTATTTGTGTATTTGAATCTTCATATTGTTTTCATTGAGTAGGTGCTCAGTGCAGGGGTTGCAACTCCTTTAGGTTGTAGCCTATAAATTGATTAGGGGTTGGTTCTCCTTTGAGTTGATGCTCATAAATCAGGGGTTGGTGCTCCTTGGATTGGTGTCCTAAAATTGTAATTAGATCATTTTCATTGTGAGGCTGGATTGGAGCAGAAGATCTCTAGCAACTATTCTCACCGAGGTTTTTCCCACATTGGGTTTTCCTTGTATAGCTGGTGTTATGTGATGCATTCTTGTGTACATTTTATATTGATGTAATAGCAAATCCTCCTAAACACTTAGTTTACATTGTTTGGTTAACTGATCAACACTCCGTTTGTTTTATATTGTACTGAAATATGCCTAATTAGGCAAGAAGTGTTTAAATCACTGATTCACCCCCCTCTCAATGATTAATTGTGTCCAACACTAATTAAAATCTAACACTAAGCTATAAATATAATCCTAATTGAACTAGAATCCTAACCCTATTTGTAATAACAATTGAATACGTATTTTTCAAACAATTTGGAAATACAATTAGGAAATAGAAGAGATTAATAATTTATACTTATTAATTATAATGAATGAATAGGTAATCGAAGAACTCAATCAAACTAGTACATATAAATGTAATAAATAAACGAGAGGTTTAGTAAAACTATTAATTAAATAAATTTATGTAAACAATACTTAATTTTTTCAATTAAGAATACTATAATGCAACTTAAATATTTACTTGTAGCAAAATAGAGGAAAGTGAGAACAATTTTTTTTTATATTACATTGTATTAATATTCATTATATTATTTTTTCACTAATTTCTTTTTAATTATTTTTTAAAAATGTATTATTTTATAATATATTACATCAATATTTATTCAATGAAATGATCTTCAATATTAACCATATTGTAATCTTATATTTTATTTTTATTATAAAAATGTTAATTTAATACCATTATTGTTAAAACTATTAGATTATTATTTTTTATTATTTTAATTAGTAATATATTATATTGTTGAATTATTATATTATTATCAATATTAATACTTTAATTATTATATTGTTGAAAATTTAAATATCATGCATCTTAACTATTTAAAAATTAAAAAGAAAAACATGAAAGAAAAAATTCATAGATATAATTGGTGGAAGAGCAATTGAATAATAACAAGTTAATGAAAATTGTGTGCAATTGCAATAGTATAGCTAATGACAAGTACTAATAACATTAGAACATCAAGTTAATTGCTACTTTTCTAACTATATATTTTTTTAATAATCTGAATAAATTAAAAAATTTAATTCTTATTCATCACAATATTCTTACTCTCATTTATGTAATTTCATCATAGTATTATTTTAAATAAAAGATATAATTTTCTCTATAACCTAAATAAATGAATGTTTTGATCTTTATTTATTTTCAGTCATATATTTATATGATAAAATTATTTGTTGAAGTATAGATTTCAATATTTCAAGAAAAATGGACAATTAAGATTTAGCAGAAGCTAAATGAAAAAATACACACAACTGAATCCAAAGCAACTAAATGATACATTTAAGACTCTCTTTTATTCCCATCTTTATACACTTCAAAAAAATAAAAATGAAAAATAATAAATTAACTTCAACTCTACATTATCTAACTTCATTTCCAATAATAAGATGTATAATTTTCTATAATGAATAATATTGAAAATAAATTAATATAAAAAAAATTAAATGGTTCAGTCCTGGCTTTGTCGCCTCATAAAATCACGAGCAAACTTTTGTTGACTTGATTTTGTTTCGTGTGGGAAACGGAACATTGACTGACTTGCTTTGCTTTGTAATTTTGTTCTCCGTCAAGTCAATAAATACATCATTATAACGTATTTCTCACTTCAAATCCCTTTCTAAATTCAACAGTTTTTCCCCATCTTTGTTGACTAGCGTATTATAAATACTCTGATAATATTCTTGTCACTTTCAGCAAATTATCTAAGTGGTGGAATTCCTTCTTCCATTGGTCTTCTGCAAGGATTATATGTTTTAGATCTCTCAAAGAATAAATTATGTGGTCAAATACCATCAAGCATAACTAATTGCTCCTCTTTGACAAGATTGAACTTGGGAAAGAATTATTTGATAGGACACATTCCAACTCAAATTGGAATGATAAGTTCTCTCCAAACTCTTCAACTAAATGGCAACATGTTGAAGGGAAACTTTCCATCAAGCCTTCAAAACTGTTCTGGCTTGCAAATTTTAGATGCGGGTGAAAATTTATTGGTGGGCAATATACCACTTTGGCTAGCACAATTCTCTAACTTGATGATACTTGTTTTGAGGTCAAATGATCTTCATGGGAACATTCCAAATCAATTAAGCAATCTTTCCAACCTGCATGTGTTGGATATTTCAAGTAATAATTTGACTGGAGCCATCTCACCAAAGTTGGGAAAGTTGAAAGCTATAATGGATGCAGAAGTAAAAATCTCAAATAGTAGTCATGATTATTCACGTTACTACTACAAAGTACAGGTCCAAGTGAGAAACAAAGGATTGGAGCAAGTATATGTCAATTCCATTTTGTTACTTATTACGTGCATTGATCTATCTAGTAATCAATTATCAAATGAAATTCCTTCAACAATTGGAAGTCTTAAAGGTCTACACACATTGAACTTGTCAGGAAATAGCCTTACTGGAAAAATTCCAATTAATTTTGGAATGTTAGAGCAATTAGAGTCATTGGACCTTTCAAATAATGAATTGAAAGGTGAGATTCCAAGTCAGCTATTAAACCTCTCATTTATGAGTTCTTTCATTGTATCTAATAACACACTTTGTGGAAGAATCCCAACAGGGGGTCAATTTGCAACATTTATTGATCCTGCATATTTCTCTGGGAACCCTAGCCTTTGTGGATTTCCACTTGATAATAAAACTTGTAAATGTGGAACAACTAATCATATCAAACCTACTCAAGAAGATGTGGATGAGAGAGGAGAAATCCCATGGCATTGGTATGTTGAGTGGATGACAAGCTTTGCTGCTGGATTTTGGGGAGTATTTGGAATCTTGATTTTCAAAAAGTGTTGGAGAAGAAGATACATTCAAGTCTTAGATGAAGTTGCAATTATTTTTTTAGATAGAATAAGAGATATTAGGTAGGTCAATATAGTTTGACAAATGTAATTTTGATGTGGAAAGATGTATTTCTCAGTTGACACATGTACCAAGGAAGATACTAGTTAATAAAATATTTGTAATTAACTAATCAGCACAAAAATCCACCAATAGAAAAATTCAAGTATTTTCTATTATATACAAAATTCATATATGATGGAAACATGTTGACATTTTTTTCCATGTTTAGTAATATGGGGAAACAAGTGCAAAATGGAAATGAAAACAATCTTGTGTTTGAGGAGAAACACTAATTTTTTGTGTTGTTGATTGATGTAGATTTCATTCAATTTATCTTTTTAAAGTTGTGATTTTAATGTGTGAAAAAATAACTATTTATTATATTCTTTATTTTTTCTTGCCCCAAGAAAGTTTGTTAGGATCTATTAAATGCAATTCTTTGTGATAACCAACTAGTAAATATCTAGAAATAAACAATGACTAAATCTGCTAAAATTTGTAATCATCTATTTCTCATATAATTATATGATTAATGTATTAGTTTTTATTGTAATGGGATGTTACAAATGAATATGTGTGAGTTGATAAATTTTCTAAAATATTCAATACCTTTTTAGTATTAAATTGGATTGCCCGCCATTATATGTTGATTAGGTCGACTACTATATTATATGATATCTTGTTAATATTAGATTTAAATATCAAGTATGGTATGTGAAATGTGCACTACTCCCTACTTATTTGATAGATTAATTTCATTTTCTGATGTTTGTGATTTGCAAGTGTTATTGAGTAAGATTAAAGACATGTGGTTTTGAACACAATGGAGAAATAAGAACATGTATAATTGATGTCATCTAAAATAATTTTGGGTTAAAGTTGTTTCCTATTATACCTACATTGGTGTGCCTTTAATGAGACTTCCCTTCAATATTGTAGAATAAAGTTGCAAGCCTCCTAAATGGGAGGTCTTAAGTTCAAATCTCAAAAAGCATTGTTCAATATATTAAAAGAAACAATTATGAAAGGGTCATGTTCCATTGGTTGTTCTTGAGAGAGTGTTGAATCACCTATTTTTTTAAGATGCAAAAATAAAAATGTACTCTTTTCAAGCTTTAATGCCACCAACAATATTGAAAGGTTATAATATACTAGTAATTACACCTTAGTGTGCAATGGGTATGCCGAAAAGGTGTAGAAGGTTAATCATAAAAAAATTGTCTAATTTTTTCTTACAAGATGGGAGGGAGAAGATTTAGATATTGGGGATACATATATAATGGATGATAGAGAAGGAGATGGAGGAGGTAAAGATATAGACAGATAAAGAGAGAGATGAGAGATGGATAGATAAAGATAAACAAAAGGGGGAAAGATAGATAGAGGAGAAATAGAGAGTGAGTATGTATGTGTGAGTGAGAGATATATAGAGATAGGAATAGGGACTATGTGTGCAAGAGTGAGAGATGGATAGGAATTTGAACATGATCAAAATAAATTTCCTAAATTAGGAAAGGTAGAGAGAGGAAGAGATAGGGAGTAGAGAGATGAAGAGATAACGATATAGAGATAGAGGGAGAGATGAAAGGAGAAATATGGAGATGTAGATATATAGTTCTAGGAAGAGGAGTGGGAGAGAGAGGGATATAGATGGATGGATATGGAGAGACATTTCTAGATATAGAAGGGGGGCTGAAAGAGAGAGTGAGAGAGGAAGATATATAAATAAATAGGGAGATAAAGAGAGATAGAGGGAGAGATACAGATAGAGAGAGATAATGATATAGTGAGATATACAAGGAGAGAGAGAGAGAGAGAGAGAGAGAGAGAGAGAGAGAGAGAGAGAGAGAGAGAGAGAGAGAGAGAGAGAGAGATATGGAAAGAGAAATAGGGGAGTAAGATAGAGGGAAAGAGGAAAAGGGAGAGGTAGGTATACACGAGAAGAGAAAGGGAGAGAGACATATAGATAGAGAGATAAATAGGGGGGAGACAGAGATTGAGAGAGAGAGGGGGGGGGAAATGTAGAGATAGAGAGGGATAAGGAAAGTGATAGAGAGATCAAGAGATTGAGAGATAGAGGTAGAGAAAGATGTGGATAGAAAGAGATAGAGAGTGAAATGTAGATAGAGAGAAATACAGAGATAATGATCTAGAGTATGAGAGATGAAGGGAGTGAGCGAGAGAGAGAAAGATATCTCAATAGACAGAGAGGTATTAATGACCTATAAAATGCCTACAATATTTAGGTTTGTAGTCATTATATTTAAATTTTAGAACATATGACTTAAATTTGTAATGAACAAGACATTAAGTGGCCTAATCTAAGATATGAAATGGTTTTTATGTGTCGACTGTGTTAGTGTTAAATAAGCTATAATAAAATTTCACTAACAAAATCTAAATACGTAAAAAATAAAATGAAACACAAATTTGTATTTATAAATGATATAAATGAAAAAATAATATATGTTTTTATCCCTTACATATAAGACCCCCAAAAAATAAATGACATATTTTTTCTAAACATTATTTTAACTTATAAAATATGTTTCAATATAAATATTAAAAATGCAAAAGATCAACATTCTTCTCATTAAATGTTCTCTAATAAAAATATATGAAGTGATATATAGATGTGTAGAGAGAGGGATATATAGATAGAGAGGGGGAGGGAGTGGGAAGGATGGGAAGATAGAGATAGAGGGTGCCCTAAAAATTGAAAATATAAATAAAATATGAAATTGAAGGGATAGCCTAAGTAAGTCAAACAATTGGAGAGGAATTATACAAATTATTATCAAAATAAAGTGTACACATCCTTTTAAATAAGAAAAAATATATCATATTATATAGACATATTATTATGTAACATATATAGATATTATATTTATATTTAATTTTAATAAGTATTATCTATAAATGGGTATTATATAATGTTTATTTTCAATAGTGTCCTTTATATTTCATATAATATGCAGTAATAAATATAATTTTATTTTATATGTAAAATGAACATTAAATATATAATATTATAAAAAATATATATTGGTGGACTTAAATAGCAATTTGTGTAATCATAAAAATAATAATATTAATTTTACATTTTATTCAAATTTACAAATAATTGAACACACTAATTTTATCTATGTTTTTTATTATTTAATTGTATCCTTATTTTTTTAATAATCATCTTTTAAATTTTTGAACTTCAAATAAACATAAATCTAATTCTAAATAAAAATTTAAAAGCATAAATTTTATTCTAAATAAAAATTAAAAAATTTCTTTTATAAGAGGGAAAGATAAATATGCCTCGCTATAAATGAGGCTATGGAATCGTATAGTATTAATGCTAAAACATTATTTCCTTCAATGTTGCATAAGGCCCCTCAAATAATTGATTTGAATAGTAAAAAGGATGCCAAACAGATTTCGTAACGTGTGCAATAGACATTTCAAAGAGGGAAAACTAAGAGAGAGAGATTTTATAAGAGGAAAAGATAAATATGCCTCACTATAGATGAGGGTATGGAATCATATATTATTAATGCTAAGACATTATTTCCTTGTACGTTGCATAAGGCCCCTCAAATAATGTATTTGATTAGTAAAAAAGGATGACAAATAGATTCTGTAATGTGTGCAATAGACATTCGAAGAGGGAAGGGAGAGAGAGAGATCCTTAAATATGTGCATCAAATTCATCTCCATGGAGAAGTAAAAGAAGAGGAATGTGGAGAGAGAGAGAGTTCCTTAAATATGTGCTTCAAATTCATCTCCATGAGAATTATATTTGGGAATGCTAGATTTTATCAATTTCTCATTATCTTATAATTTTTTGAGATTTACATATGACATCTTATATTTGATTTGACAAAATCTAAATTTTAATTTAAAATAATAATAAAAAAAAATTAATTAACTTATTCAATTAATAAATAATAATAAAACTATTTTTTCAAAAGTTAATAATAATGTTATTAAATATGATAATAATAATAAAGTTTTTAAATAATCATTTTTTTCAATAAAATAAAAGTAGCTATAATATTATTTTTTAAATGCATTTACATTATAGTGAAATTCATTATTTAATTTTTTATTATAATAAACCCAATTAATAATTATTTTAAAATATTCATTTATTAGAATTATAATTTTATAATATATTTGATTAAAAATATTTATAGCTATTTAACATTTATTTTAAAATTTAAATAGTTATCAATAAATTATATTTATATTTTATGTATGTTTCAATCACAAAATTGAATAATTATATAATAAAAATTATCATATAATTTTAATTCAAATTCAAATTCTTAAAAATTAAATCTCACTTAAGCTAATCAAACATATTCTAATTTAATACAAACTTATTCTTAGATTAATTAAAAATATATATATAATTACAATTTAATCTATATAAATAAAATATGAAATTGAAAATACAAATATAACATGAAAATATAAATAACATACGAAATTAAAGAAAAAGCCTAAGTAAGTTGAACAATTGGAAAGGAATTATACAAATTATTATTAAAATAAAATGTAGTCATCCCTTAAAATAAGAAAAACATATCATATAATATATACATATTATTATGTAAAATATATAGATATTATATATTAATATATAATATTATATTTATATTTCATTTTATTAAGTATTATCTATAAATGGATAATACATAATATTTATTTTCAATAGTGTGCTTTATATTTCATATAATATGTAATGATAAATTTAATTTTATTATATATGTAAAATGAGCATTAAATATATAATATTATATTAAGAAATATTTAAATATAACATATTTTGTATTATATTCAATTTTAAGCAAGCATAATTTGGTGGATTTAAATAGTAATTTGTGTAATCATAAAAAAATAATGTTAATTTTATATTTTATTTAAATTTATAAATAATTGAACATAAAAAAATTATGTATGCTTTTGATTATTTTATTGTACCTTTTTTTTTTTAATAATCATCTTCAAATTTTTGAACTTCAAATAAACATAAATCTTATTCTAAATAAAAATTTTAAAAGCATAAATTTTATTCTAAATAAAAATTTTAAAAGCATAAATTTTATTCTAAATAAAAATTGAAAAAGTTCTTTTATAAGAAGATAAATATGCCTCACTATAAATGAGGCTATGGAATCATATAGTATTAATGCCAAGACATTATTTCCTTCTATGTTGCCAATAAATATGAGCATCAAATTCGTCTCCATGGAGAAGTAAAAGAGGAGGAATGCAGAGAGATAGGGAGAGTTCCTTAAATATGTGCATCAATTTTGTGTCCATGGGAATTATATTTGGGAATGTTGGATTTTATCAATTTTTCATTATCTTGTAATTTTTTGAGATTTACATATAACATCTTATAAATCTATATTTTAATTTAAAATAATAATAAAAAAAAAATAAATTAACTTATTCAATTAATAAATAATAATAAAACTATTTTTTCAAAAGTTAATAATAATGTAATTAAAAAATTATTGTCATAACCCTCTTTCTAGACCTTTATTAGATTTTCTATTTTATTTTTTTCGATAAAAGTGGGCAAGCCACTAAACTATATTTTATTTATATTGAATTTTGATACAAACGGGTTCAAAGGGCATACCAGCAGGAAAGAATTCGCAAGAAAACCTCTGGTTGTGGCCCAAAAAGCAAAAAAATTAAAAAACCCCATACACCCAATTACATAACTGATTTTGATCACCCTCCCATTACATGGCTTTCAAAGATATACATTTAATTATCCATATGACCCAAAAAAATCATGAGAGAGAACCATCTAGCCCATGAGATATGATCTGTAGAAGAGGTTCGTAGCGTCAAGGCTTCCCAGGCTCTCCAAAAATCAAACATATCAACTGATCAAAACCTTGCATCAAAAAGACATCAAACCACAGATATCTGTAAAAAATAGTTAAATCTGAAACCAAGAACTTGAGCTCTCAACATGGGGCTCTCTATCCATGCTCGAAGGAGGGATGGTTTGTAAGGGAAATTCCAGTCGTAGAGGAGCTGAGGCCAAAAAACCAAAAGATAACAGAGAATGTAAACTGATAAGCACCACCAATGCTTTATCCACAAACTAAGAGGGAACCGATTATAGCAAGGTTTCAAATGCATTCAAAGTGTCCCCCAATATGTCGCATAATAAACCCATTCTCAATTCAAACAATAAATCCCCACACCTCTGTAATGTCCCCTACTAGGTTTAGTCTCACTTTAACCATAATTAATCCATATCAATGTACTTATGACTAAACCCAAATTGATTAGGAGACAAAAATATCTTAAACATCACATTTCTTAAGATACTCATGGTCATAACAGAGAAACATAACCTTCTAGTTGATATCAAATTAATAATTCCATCTGATTTATAGTCTTATATTTACTTACTCATTCAAATTACTATATATATATATATATTATTTATTATTTATTTTCAATTAATATTAATATATATATTCAACTAGAAAACATCCCTTATAAAATATTATAATAATTACAACCATTATATTATTCTCTACAAATTATATTATTACTTATTTTAAATAGTATTGTAATATACATTGTAATTCAGAGTGGTTCTTATAAACTATTATAATAATTATAATTTAATTATTATTATTATTATATTATTATTTTTATCTAAATTTATACCATTATTAATTCTGCGTAAGAATGTTATGGGGTTTCATATATTAACATTCATATTAGATACATATTAGGTTATGTTAGCAGTGTTAATATTAACAAAGTCAGATTTATTATTAGTGTTAATTATATTCTTAATACCAAGCAGAATTAACAGTCCCATATATTCATACTTTACCAGTCTGTATAACTGATGCATTAATAGTATTATATTTTATTAATAGTATGATATTATGTTAACAGCATCATAATGTGTTAATATTAATAATATTATATTAACATCATGTTGTATTAATAGTATTATTGTTATATTATCGGCCATCATATTGTATTAATAATGTCCTGTGATTTATTAACAATCTTAGATGTTCATATTCTTACCAGCCGTATTACCTAGGTCATGGGTCTGTTGACCTCTCTTTATTTTCCTCTTTTCTTGTCCCCTTGTTTTCCTCCTTTTTTTCTTCGTAAAATCCCTCCTTCCTTTTCGCTAGAGAAAGACTAATCCTATATTAAAGTATTTGGATGGCTATGACTTTTCCCCGAGAAGACATGAGCATTAGAGGGAGGTGTCGTGCTTTTTTTTTTTTTTTGGAATTAATATATTCTAACCTTAACCAATGCATCTATAATTATCATTGATTGGTGGTAATCTTTTAAGTCAGTCCTAATATATATGTTTTTAACATAGATTTGTTATTATTGCTCTCAATTGGATTTACTTCATAATTTAATTACTATATAATCTTTAATTTCAATATAAAGATGTTATTTAATAATAATCAGTTTATTATTATAATCTTTTAAGTTAAATATGAAGATGTTATTTAATAAAATTGATAATATAATAATCAGTTTACTAGTAAGAGGTTCATTCAAATCTTTAATTTGAATGAACAAATAACTCATAATTAAATAATTGGTGCATAAGCCCATTCAGATATAAATTATTATTTTAATTTGACAATACATGGACATCACACATCACCAGATGTGGGGTTATGACAACCCTTTCACTTTAGAGGAAAATCATGAAGTCTCATAAATGAGACGATTTTCCCATTATTATTAAATGTTAACTAATAAATGTATTAATTATCATATTTATTTAATCACAATAATCCAATGTCCAAAGAGGAGTTTTGACAGCTATTATCCAACAGATCAGAACAAGGAAGAAAGCCCCCGTAATAAAAAGAACCCAGCTCAAAATGATAATTATCCTTTGCAGAACTAACAAGTTCCCAGGAGCAAATCGAGGGAGGAATAAATGCATGAACCAAGAGTTGGAGTAAATCTTTATCAAGCAATATGTCATGGCAAACAGTAAGAAAAGGAAGGACCAGACTGCAACCAGAGAGTTCCTAGCAACCTACGAACCTCAAAATCCACCTGAGGAGTAAGCAAACAAAACACCTTCCCAAGCATTTCAGAATTATTACATGGAACGTCATTATCCCCCTCAATCTGGCACTCGACAATGACCCTATATCTTGAAAGAACAATAGCACTCGACATATGAAAAGAGCCCAACAAGATCAATTCAAATTTTTACTGCTGTATTGAGAATGATATCAGCTTTTAAAGACAATAGCCACCAAAAATGTGAGCCGATCAAATCATACTACTCATAATTACAAGTAAAGGCAATTAAAGCAAGATTAAAGCTCATACAAGATAACACATAAATGAAGGACTTCGCACGATGGTGGTGGCTGGAGAAAGCAGTACTTCATATCCCAGCCAATGCCACATAACAAACTACTTACTCCACCATCATGACAGCATAAAAAACTGTGATTGATTACAATCAAAGCACATTCCCTTCGTACATCACATAACAATAAAATCTTTAAAACACTCGTGCGAAAACAGAGCCAATAAACAAGCCGAATCATAACTGTTGACAGGGCACCACCTTAATACCTTAAAAGGTACCCACCCTTGCTGCCTATTCCAAATCATAACCATACTTAACAGCCAACTAGGAGTTGCCTACTAAGCATCCTTACCACCTGCACATATACACCAAACATGCTTACCTCTCAAGGCATAAGGGCACTAAACTTTTTTTATGATATCCATACTTAGGAGAAACCAAAAAAACTTATTGCAGATGGTTCAGAAGGGAAGGCAGAATCTCCTCCATGTTTATATCTTGCAAATTTGCATTACTGTCAATGGCTAAATTTGCCAAGAAATCCGCAATTCTATTAATTTCTCTGAAATAATGAGTGATCAAGAAAGAATAAAAAAATCCAACTGTTGTAAAATTAAATCCAGAACATATTGTAATTTCCAATAGTTAGATTTCTTCTTCATAACACATTGAATGCTTACCATCGAATCCCCTTCAATTACAAGATCCTTAATTCCCAAGGATATAGCCATGTCCAAGCCCAGAGACAGGGCATTAAATTCTGCAAAGTTATTGGACTTATGTCCAATAGCATGACATCTAGCCTGGATAAAATTAGCATTATGGTCAAAAATCACCATACCTACTCTTGCCAAATTGGGGTTTTCATGAGAGGCACCATCAAAATTTAACTTAAAATGCCCATGAGGAGGAGGCTTCCATATAGCTGCATTTCTTTTGGTTAAAGCATCATTGTTTTTCAAAATTGATCCATGAGAGGCAAGATAGATAACAGTTTCCAGACCCTAGTCACCCTACTATCCCAGTGCGAGAAAGAAGAAAGATTTTCTAGGTTCCTAAAGATATAAGTCAAGACAACTTCTGAAATAGAAGATTCAATTTTCATTAAGATCTCTTCCAGAGAAGAGCTAGTTTTTTTAAAGATCCTATTGTTCCTTTCTAACCAAATATTCTAGATTAAAATAGAAGGAGAAACGATCCAAAGACAAGCATAGAAAGATGAAGCAAACAGAAGAGACCAAGTCTGAAGTGAGAAATGAGATCTTTCCCTATAACAAAAGACAGATTCAATTTATCAAAAAGTCACTACCAACATTGAAATGTAAAATCACAGTGAAGGATAAGGTGAGAGGAGGATTCCAAATTTTTGTTGCATAACACACAAGAAAAAACATTTGTGATACCAAGTCTATCCAAGCACATGCCTGTAAGTACCCTGTCCTGGACTGCTAACCAAGCAAAAGCCCCAGCTTTTGGTAGATAGGCCAAGTGCCAAAAAAGCTTATGTGGCCAAGAGGATGAGTCTTTAATAGACACAAGAGAATTATATCCATCTTTAACCGTATATTTGCCAAAGATGTTCCTTGTCCAAAAAAGTTCATCCTTGGAGTTAGATAGGATAATCATTCTTTCTTCCAAAACCTTTGCATAATGTAGTTTGAGATCTTGCTCAACATCCAAGAACTCAATGGATTTCCATTTAGCCAACTTAAGATCTCCACTATGAATTACCTTGAAGTTATCTACCACAAAGATCCCCCAAAGGGAAGAAAGGGTAGATATCAAAGGGGACCAATCACTTATATTTCGTAAGGGAGTATGACCATTCCACACCTCATCCCAAAATCTAACCTTCTTCCCATTATGAACAATCCAAGAAACATGTGACACAATGACATTTCGACATTTGCAAATAAAATTCCACATAACCGATCCTAAAGGTAAGTTTTAAATTTGAAAAATATACTCCCTAGGTCCATTATTCAAATACTTTGCAAACATGATTTGTTCCCAAAAAGAATCAGAATTCTCATACAACTTCCAAACCAATTTAGCTCCCAGAGCCAGATTCTGTTTATCCAAGTTCCTAATTCTTGTACCCCCCAGATCCTTGGGTAGACGAATTTTATCCCAAGCTACTAAAGGTAGTTTATTCCTCCCATCTTTATTACTATTCCAGAGAAAGGACCTAAGAGTGTCCTACAGGCTTACCAACTCCGATTTAGGGGTTTTTAACACCGACATAAGGTAAATAGGGACCACATTCAACATAGGTTTGATCGAGACAAGTTTGCCTGCAAGGTTTAACCATTTATGGCTCCAAGATAAAATCCTCTTTGAGATGACAGAAATAAGCTTATCCCAAAAGGTTAGTTTGTCTTGTTTGATGAAAAAAGGTATACCGAGATACTTACAAGGAAGCATACTAGGCTCAAAACCCCAAAAGGACTACAATCTCTGTTGAACTAACTGTGATGTATTAAGGAAGAATATTTTTGACTTCTCAATATTCATTTTTTGGCCAAAGAAAGTCGCATACTTTTGAATAATTCCATTGATAGTATTTGCCTCCCTCCAGGAAGCCTGACCAAAAAGTAGAGTATCATCAACAAAAAAAAAATGTGAAATAGGAGTGGGAACCCCATGGATCGCAATCCCCTTCCATAATCCTTTTGACTTTGCAGCCTTAATTTTCGAACTAAAGGATTCAGCTAAAAGTATGAACAGGAAAGGGGACAAAGGATCCCCCTGTCTTAGTCCTTTAGAGGAAGAGAAAAAACCACAAGGAGAACCATTGATTAAAATTGAAAATCTTGCAGAGGAAATAAAAGCATTGATCTATTTGACCCAAGCCTGAGAAACCTAACTTGAGAAGAACACAACCTAAAGCCCCCCATTCAACCCTATCATAGGCCTTCATCATATCCAATTTGAGAATCATGGACGGGACCCTCTGAGTAGAGATAGAATGCAGCACTTCATGAGCCACAATGGCTCCCTCCGGTGTTTCCCTACTAGGAACAAAACCACCTTGCTCTAAGGAGATGATTTTGGGAAGAATTTTTTCCAATCGAAGGGAAATTGCCTTAGTAAAGATTTTATACAGGGTGTTGCATAGCACAATAGGACGAAAACCAACAAAGGTCTTAGTGACATCCTTTTTCGAGATAATAGCAATCAATGTGGTATTAAGTTCTTTTAATATTGACCTATTTCTCCTAGCCTCTTCAAGAGCCAAGAGGACATCTTTGCCCACAAAGTCCCAACACTTTTGGAAGAATAAAGTGGTAAACCCATCTGGCCCTAGGGCCTTGTCAAGATTCATATCAAAAACTGCACACTTGACTTCTCTTAAAGAGAAAGGAGACATCAGTATCCTATTATCCTCGAGGGACACTAAGAAGGGAATATCAGAAATAAAATCATTCAAACCACACCCACCCTCCAAGGACAATAATGATTTTAAAAAGTTAACTGCTTCTAAAGCAATGTCTTCTGATTTAGTAAGCAACTTCCTGTTGGGATCCTCTATGCAAGATATCCTATTTCGACCCCTTTTTAGCTTGGTGGAAGAGTGGAAAAACTTTGTATTTCTGTCCCCATCTGAAAGCCATACTTCCCTAGATTTTTGTCTCCAATAAGATTCTTCCCTAGCTAAGACTTCTTCTAATTCTGATTTTAGAGATTTTAATTCAACAAACACATGTGAAACCATGTCATGGGTAAGTACATGCATGTTTAAGCATTCAATCAGATCTTGAATTCTTTGTTTCTCATGAAAAATATTCTTGAAATGTGAAGAACTCCACTCTCTAATATTTTTCTTCAAAAAGCTAAGTTTCTTGACAATCTGAAACATTCGAGAACCTGGACAGAAAGGAGCAGATTCCCACCATACCCTAAGGAGGGGTAAAAAGGAGGAATCCCTGAACCACATGGGTTCAAATTTAAAAGAAGACTTAACAATAGGATTGACCTCCAAAATAGTTAATGAAATTGGAAAATGATCAGAACCTAACAGAGGAAAAATAGAGGAAAAAATCAAAATTTGATTGTAACCATGATTCTGAAAGCAGGAAACGGTCTAGCCTCTTTTCTATTTGAGAAAAATCCCTTCTCATATTTGTCCAAGTAAAAACCCCATTTTGGAACTTACAATCAAAGAGGTCCATTTCAAGAATAAAATTCCCAAAATCAACCATAGTTTTTTTAGATGGTAAAATGCGACCTCTTTCTTCAGTTGAGTCTATGATTGCATTAAAATCTCCCCCAAATATGACTAAAGACCCCTGCATCAAGGGAGAAGCAATCCTTTTAAAATCACCCCATAACTTGGATTTCGCCTGAATCGCAGAAGGAGCATAAACATTAAATAAACAAATCTTAACCTTAGAAATCTTACTAATAATAAAAAAAACAACATCCAGTTTGCAGCCGAAGTTATTAACTGCACATCTATATTGAAATTATTCCATAGTAATGCTAAGCCTCCAGAAGATCCAATAGCTGGGTGAGAAACAAAATTCCACCTTTTCCAAGATGAAAAAAGCATATCAGCGGAAGCCTGAGATAACTTAGTCTCTTGCAACATAAATATATCACACTTAATTAAATGCATCTGGGATTTAATCAAGCATCTCTTGTTAGGGGCATTTAAGCCCCTAACATTCCAAGAAATAATCTTAATTTTCCTCGAGGGGATGCCGAAGCTCCCCTCTTCTCAACAACTAGAGCTTTATTGCTATTACCAAAACAACTCTTTAGGTTTCTTTTAACAGCCCCTAACCTAGTCACAGGAGGACTGGTCAGCAGAGGCTTCCCCTTTATATTTTTCCCCTTTAATGGAGTCGAGCTATATTTTTTACGTCTTCCTAGGGAAAGAGTCTTTCTCCCTTGACCAATACTAGGACAAAGGGACAAAGTTTTTTGTAACATCAATTTCTAGTTGAGTCTGAGCTTTCTTAGGGGGTCTACCTCTACTAGGACAACCAACAGGTGGAGTTAAGAATAAAGAAGTTTGAACAATTGGCAAAGTATTACCAGATTTTGGAGAAGCTAAGCCATCTGCCATGATAGACCCCAAATCCGTAGGATCTAGGATCTCAAAAGGGTTAGCTATTAAATTAACAGGAAGGGAGGAATTAATCCCACCTAAATCACTATCAATTGCATCAATAACTCTATCTAAAACTTCCCCTACTGACTGAGGGGCATGTTTAATAAACAATTCATTTACCTGTTCAACCTATCAAGCACAATTACTTCCAACATCATATTACAACCAAAATTTACTTCCTTATCCAAAACATTTTGCCCCTGATGGGCAGGAGAAGAAGCAAGATTCTGAATTTCAGAAATTAGAACCGAATCCTGTGGAGTTACAACATTAGGAACCTTAAGATTAGATTGAATACCTTTATCCTTCCTAGGAGGATCCAAGGGCTTAAGGTTGGAAGGCAAAACATCAACCTATTTCGGGATCTGGGGTAACCCACAGTCGGAAGCAGAAAGTAAACCAAGATTATTAACATATTTTTGAGGATGAAATTAAAACTCAGGATCCCCTATGATGGAACTAGGAGGAATGTTTGACTGAACATGGAGCATAGGAGAAGCCCTTACAACAGGGTTATTCTAAGGATTACTCAAATTGCTCACACCCGATTGGTCGACATGCAAAAATCCAGGAGAAGTCTTGGGAACAGATTCAGCCAGAGGACAATGTTTCTTAAAATCCATGAATAATGGTGCATCTAAGATAAGAGGGGGTTGAAGAAGTTTAGAATCCAACCTTTATATATTCTGACACCAGATCCCTTCTTGGGACTTGATATTACATGTATGAGGATGCACATTGCTAGGTTTAACCAAAACACATATTTTTACCAGAACCTCCCCCTTTGAAAAATCCATTCGAGAAGTAATAAAAGTGCCAAACGAATTCCCAATTTGTTGCAGAACAATGAGATCCATAAATTCAAAGGGAATCCTTGGTAAACCAAACCAATAAGGAGTTAACTTCTTTTTTGACCAAGAAGGCACAAAAAAAGGCTTCCAAATCGAAACAGACAATAGGTGGTTTCCAAACGAGTGATGTTCAGAACCCAAAACCTCAGTGCAAACCAAAGGTGAATCAAAAACAATAATGAAAGAAGTTGCTGAAGTTAATTGAAAGTAATGCAAATTTTTCCAACATTTTTGCAATTTCATATAAAGCTTGGACAAACCCAATTGATCCCACCAAATTTCCCCCAAAACAACATTCGAATGCAAACAATGTGCTTTCTTGTCAACTAAAGTTCCTACCAAATCAATGCAAGGTATCGACACCCAAGCAGAAGGAGAAACAATGGGTTCCAAAGGGGTGCTTACCGTTTCCTTCACTGGAGAAGCAATTTTAGGGTTTGAGATTACCGTGTTCTTCAAATTCACAGAATGTAAAGCATCTGATAGAGAAACCCTAGTTCCCAAATTCACAACCTAGGCAAAAGAATGATTATCACCATGGAGACGACCTCATTTTGTCTTCGAAATGAACTATTGGCAAGACCGCATACCCTGAGAGTTCAGACGACGGGATGACGATGTAGGAAACTGACGTCGAGAGGAGATGCCCTGACTACGAGAGAAACCCTCAAAATATTGTGAAACCGGTTGATACAAACCCTTCTGCCTAGCTTTGGTAATATGCCAAGCTTTGTCTTCCCAACGACCCCCGGTGAAAACCCACTGTGGGGTATGCGATAGATCTTCCCAAGCGACATCTGCCCACGAACCCAACCGACGACTGTCCTCCATACCCGCAAAAAAATTTATCCATTAGATTTTCTATTATTATTATTATTATTATTATTATTATTATTATTATTATTATTATTATTATTATTTTATTTTATTTTTATTATTATTATTATTATTATTATTATTATTATTATTATTATTATTATTATTATTATTATTATTATTATTATTATTATTATTATGAGAAATGTTAGTTGGAGATGAAAATTGAATAAGGATGTAATTAGTTTAAAAAGAAGAAGTAAATAGTGGTGACACACTCGTGAGGTCATAATTTATTTGAAAATTATTTATTTCCTCAATATTCTAATTGAGCACATGGTGTAGGAGAAATAAGAAGATTCTAGAAAAGACATTTTTAAATTCAAAATATTAAGGAATAAATATTATATTTAGAAAATACATGACATGGGAGTTACAAATTATTTTATGACAAGAATAATTCTATTCATGGTTTTTTATATGACAAAGGAGTTACAATTTTTTTTTTTTGATAAAATGGAGGAAAACTCAAATTCGAATTTTGAATGCATGGTCAAATGTAACCCCCACTATGAAAAAATCCATTTTTGCATGAAATTAATTTTAAAAATTACTTATTTTCTCAATATGTTATTTAGCACATGTTGTAGGAAGAAATGAGAAGGTTCTAGAAGAGAATCTCGGTTCAAATTTTTGCATGTAACCCCCACTATGACAACTAATCATTTTGCATGAAATTATTTTGGTAAGAGAATATGGAAATCAATTAATTCTTTTGGTAGCAGGAAATGGTTTTCTTTTTCTATATATTGAGTACTAGATTTTTGAAAAAGGGGAGTTCTTTTTTTTCTATGAGATGAAATAGGTCTTTGAATCGTTAAGAAATTAGTTTCAAATTTATGTTAGTTGTAGGAAGAATTTTGTAGGAATATTGAGGATTTTCTTTACTTCGAGGATTTGGAGAAGATCTTCACCAAGCTACAGAGAAAGATTGAAGAAGGATAGTGGCAAACAGAGGGTGAATCATCAACAAAGTCTTCATTCGACATGTAGAAATCAAGTTCCCCTCTTCCATATTCACTTGCATGTTTTTTTTTTTGAAAAAAAAGAGAAAAGAGGGGAGGGATTTTTATTTTGCATGCATGTTATAATTTCTTGGAGAATCTAGGGGATTAAAGTATTTTTTTTCTTGGTTTTTTTTTTTTTTCAAAAAGAAGATATAGATAGTTCATTTAATTCAGACAAAAGATGGGTTAAATAGAATATTAGATTTCATTTCTCATATTAAAAAAAAAGTATTTCCTCTTTGTTTTCAGATTTTTGATAGAAAAATATGTATATGCCTTGTTAATTAATTCAGACAAAAGATGGGTTAAATAGAATATTAGATTTCATTTCTCATATTAAAAAAAAAGTATTTCCTCTTTGTTTTCAGATTTTTGATAGAAAAATATGTATATGCCTTGTTAATTACATGCATATATCTTCTTTCTTTTAAATGAATAAATTAGGAGTTTCTTTCAAAGAAGGCCATATTCAAATGTACATATTACTTAAATCCATACCTAATTAACTAGTTATTTATTATTTTAAGGGTTTTAAATATATATATATATATATATATATATATATATATATATATATATATATATATATATATATATATATATATACTTCCATTGGTAAGAATTTTTTTATATTAAAGATAGAGAGAGCAGAAATACAAAGGCAGAGCCTCATCAACATAGAAGGAGCAGCAGGCACCACCATGGGCCTACCTCGAGTTTAGTAAAAAGCAAGACTAAACAGTAGCGGAAAGTACATCAAGAAGGAACCACAGAAGATAAGCAAAACAGAAGGCACTAGCTGAGAATGTTATCAAAATGATCCACCTAAGCGGTCCATCCCTGGGGTCCCTCCATCCAGACGATATTCTTACAGCTCTGGAACTGACTCAACATCTCCAAAAGCTCTGCGGATGGCTGCCTGTTGTCCTTGATTTCATTGTTCAGCCTTCTCAAGGCGTGTTCAAAAGAGAAAAGGTCATCAAGATTTCGCCTCCAGTCTAGTCTACCTTGAAGCTCATAGGCAAACATGGTAGCATGGCCATCCCGCAGGAATCTTCTGAGTTTGTTCCTTTCCACATTTAGCACGACCGAGACCTGCGTGGCAATATTATAAAATGTAAGTCTTCGAAAAGACTTAGTAAGAGCCCTGGACTAGCCACAGAATCTATCAGCATTTCTAATTTTCCAAATGAACCATAAGATGTAAGAAGATAAAATAAACCAAAAAATATTAGCATCTTTCTTCAGTCCCTGAACATAACCAGAAATAATTTCCATAATATTAACCAAGTGGGGAGAGGAAACACCAAACATTAGCCATACTTCCCTAGCAACAGAGCACTCAAAGAAGATATGCCTGGCAGTCTCAGGCATTTTACATATGGCATAGATATCATGCGAGTCATAGTTCCCCTTTAAAGGGAGCCTGTTAAGAGTGAGCAACCATTTAAAGCACTTGACTTTGGGATCAATAGCGTTCTTCCATAACCTGTTAAAGTTTTTCTTCCACTGCAAAACAGAGAAGTTAGAATACCAAATCTTATTCACATGAGAAATAATAGAAGTATCATAGGTCAGGAGAGAATAAATATTATGGGCTTTGGTTTTGGTTAGAAGAGTGCCATCCGCCCAGCCAAAGGCTAGGAACCTATGTGAGTCAATATCGCAGTCCTTTGGTAGGCCGAGCAATGTGCAGGCGTGCATGATAAGGTTATATGTTCTTTTCTGGGTGGGGAGGATATTGAATCTAGCACTGAGATCCTCCCATGAAATAAGGGAACCATGCTCAAGAATATCGGCCAGGCATTTTACCCCCTTGCTATCCCAAGATCTAGCCGAGCACCCCCTGATCAAAGCCAGGGGTTTACCATGATGGGTCAAGTTCCACCACAGGGATCTTTCACCCTGAATATGACCATCGTTGCTGACCCTGGTGTTGACCAGGAACCTTCTGATATATTCTCAAGCCTTCCAGATGGATCTGAACACACATGAACCCTGGATGGACACAGGGAAGCTTCCAGCCACCAGGTCGGTAAAAGGCAGACCTTTCCAAGACATAGCCCTTCGAGGGACAACCCTCTCGATGTTATTTCTGACAAGCACTTTCCAAGGCTCATGTCCGTCAAGGGCATGAAAAATCCATTTAGCCGCCAGGGCAATGCCCTGAGTTTTGAGATCTTTGAGGCCTAGTCCCCCAAGTTCCTTTTTAGCATGGCACCAATTCCATCTAACAGAATGGACCTTACTTTTTCCTTTGCCATCAGACCAGAGAAATTGCCTGATGCCCTTTTGGATTTCCAGGATCTGGTAGTTGCTAAACATCCAGGTGGAAGAGTAGTAGATACTATAGGTAGAGAGGATTTTTTGGCAGACTTGTATTCTACCAGCTAGTGAGAGGAACCTATTGTTCCACTTATTGATCTTATTGTCAATTTTCCCTTTAACCCAGAGCCACATATCTTTGAGCGACGGGGAGACAGAGAAGGGAACGCCAAGGTACCGAACAATTTTGTTGGGCCCTCCCCATTGGTAATTGGACCTGTCAAACCAGTCAAGAGGTTGGGTGCTCCAGCTAAGGAAGGTAGACTTGGTCTGGGAGATCTTGGCTCCAGAGATGGAGCTGAAGAACTGAGCCTTCAAGTTCAGATTGTCTAAGTTACGCTTGGAAAGGTTGAGGAAGAGGGCAGTGTCATCAGCGAACTGAATGTTTAGGAGCTCATTATTGTCAGGGAGTCTAATACCTTCCACCTTAGGGGAGATAGTATTGTCTCTGAGAAGGTAAAAGAGGGCATCGGAAGCAATCACGAACAGAGAGGGAGCAAGGGGACACCCTTGCCTAATGGATCGGGAGAGCACGATAGGGGGAGAAAGGGATCCATTAATATCGATTTGAGCAGAGGCATCATGCAAGAGAACTTTCACAATTTGACAAAACTCATCCGGGAAGCCGAAGGATTCAAGCATCATGATGATAAACTCCCACTCCACCCTGTCGTAGGCCTTCTCATAGTCTAGGAGGAACATGGCAGCATCCTGGTTAGATGTCCTAGCCCACTCCATGGCTTCCCAACTAGTGATGAGATTCTCAAGGATGTATCTTCCCTTGATAAACCCAGTTTGGGTAGGGCAGATAAACCTCGGAAGAAGTTTTTCCAGCCGAGTAGCAAGAATTTTAGCCAATATTTTATAGGAGACATTGAGGAGAGTAATAGGGTGCCAATTCTTAATGAGAGCCTTGTCCCCATCCTTGGGGATAAGCTTTATGATGCCCCTATTAATACAAGAGCCAAGGGAGCCCTTAGAGATAGCCTCTTTGTACAGGTCCAACAGATCACGGGAAACCCATTCACTATTAGCCTTGTAGAACTCGATGGGGAGCCCATCAGGCCCCGGGGCCTTGTCGGGGAGAAGGGAGTTGATAGCAGATTGAATATCCTCAAGGGTAAGAGGGCACTTAAGCCGAGTGGATTCTTCTTCAGAGATCATATTAGGGATGATAGCTCTACACTTAGACCTGTTCTCTCTAGCTAAAGCAGAGTCCTCAGAGGTGAAGAGGGCTTGGTAAAAGTGGGCAAAGGCCTCCATAATATCCCCAGGGTTCGTAACTTCACTCCCATTAATGATAAGTCTACCAATCCTTTCTCTCACATGTTTAATCTTTAGGAGATTAAAGAAGAATTTGGAGCCCTTGTCCCCCTGTTGTAGCCAATGGGCGCGGGCTCTGATCTTAGCACCTTTGATCTTGACATGTTGATGGGAGCGGAGAGCAGATCTGGCATTGGACACCAGGGTGGCTAGAGATGGGTAGGAGGGATTAGATTGGAGGTCATTTTCCAGCCGGGTCAGCTCAGAGATGAGAGATTTTTCTTCAAATCTATAATCCTTGGCTCTTTGTTGTCCAATAGTTTGAAGGAGCTTTTGCCAGGATCTAACATTAAGATTCCACTTGTCAATCTGGGAGGCCGAGTGATTATTGGTTTTATTAAAAAGGCTGATGAGTCTAATCACCATGAGGGTGTCGGGTCACACAACAAATTACAGTTAAGGATGAATTTCCTGTTCTTGGCAGTAGGAAGGGAGCCAGAAAGTCTAATATCAGCAGAGATGGGGTGGTGGTCAGAAAGGGTGAAGGGGTAGACAACCACAGGGTTGCAATGGTCAGAGGGGGTAAAGGAGAAAGTATCTATTTCAGCATAAAAGCGGTCAAGCCGGCAGTAAATCCTGTGCCCACCTTTTTGGTAGTTGCACCATGTGTTCCAAAGACCTTTGGATTCAGCCTTATTCCCAAGCAAAGGGTTAAGAAGGTTTTTAGAGGCTTTCATTCTATCCCAGGAAGACTTCTTCGGGCCTTTCCACTCGAAGGGGTTGCCCACCAATTTATCTTCACAATCCTCAACCATGTTAAAGTCCCCTCCTAGGATCCAAGGGATGTCCCGTAAGGAAGTGAGCCATCCCCATAAAGTAATTCTGCCTTTATAGTCATTCGGAGCATATATGGAACAAACACCAAAGAGGGTGTTGTCAATGCTAAGGGTGGCCTAGACAGCCCTGTTGCAAGGGGAACACCCTTTATCAATGACCTGATTGCCTAATCTAGAATTGATAAGCAGCCCAACACCGCCCCTGCCTTTGCAATGCTTTGAGCAAACCTTTATAGAGTATTTCCAAATGTAGTTTAGGTTTGCTTCAAGAGTGAAGTTAATAGATTTTATTTCTTGCAACATTAGAAGATCAATTTCCTTATGAGAGTCAAGGAAGCGTTTAACAACATATTTTCTGTCAGGGGCTTCCAGCCCTCTTACATTCCACGAGATGCACTTCATGGTTAACAATGGCGAGGAGTTACACATCCTTAGCAACATGAAGGTTACTGCTATTGGCAGGCGTCGCCTTGCCATCTTTCTTTTTATTCAGGGTGGATTTATTCTTGGAACCCACGGGTCGACCCCGCCTGTTAACCTTAGCACTATTATTATTTGGGGTATCAATATCATCCCCAGATTCAATCTCACCCTGCGTAGACATCCCAATGGGAGTGTCTTTGGGGGCAGCATTCATGTCAATCCAGGGCACATGTGTGGGAACAAAAGAAGAGTTTAAATCAACACTAGAGTCAGCAGCGATAGCACGAAACACATCATCATTGCCAAGCTCCCTGGGGATAATCGATGTCTTACCCTCACAATGTTCAGTAATGATGCTATGAGAGCCAGTGAGAGCTGAGGCTCCAAGGTCAACGTAGAGAGGGTTATCCCTCAGGGAGGGCACAGCTTCATCGACAATTGTAGTATCATTATTGATCATAGCAAGGGCATCAAAATTGTTTTTAAAGTCAGAAGGTCGATCCTTAGAGGTGGAGGCGAGAGCCGGAGTGGGATCCTGCCGATTAGAGTGACCATGATCAACTATAGGTCCATCTGAGACGGGACCATCTGAGACGGGTGATTTCACAAATCTTCTATGTTTTTTGATTCTGGAGGAGACCAAATAGAACCCGTCCTCAATATATTCTTCCAGGGTTGGGTTAGCAGAAGCAGTAGGAGGAACAGGGTGGGGGGGAGGGGCAGATAGGCATGTCTCTGGAATGGGTAATCCCTGTTCAGGAGCGGAGGAGGAGTTCACATTTGGGGGCTTGGGATTAGCTCCATTATCCTGGTTCTTCTTTGTGTTTGTAGATCTCTTAGATATAATGGGACAATTTTTCTGGATATGGCCATCCTTTTTGCATAAAAAGCATGCGTTAATGCCTCCTAGGAATTCCAGAGGGCACGGGAAGGATTCATCCTCAATATTGAGCCTAAGGATACTGGGCAGATCAATCCTAGGCTTAACAGATAGGAGAACCCTAGCATCAAGGTGCGGTACAAGCCGAGATGAGTCATCCATCCGGATGAATCTACCCAATGGTTCAACCATTTGCGGGATAAACTTCCATAAGAAGGGAGGGACGTTCTTCAGCACAAGCCACCTGGGGCAAGACAGAGCTAGTATTTCTTCAGCATTAGCTTCAGGGGACCAACCTAGGGCACGGAATGAGGATTTACCCACGTTCCAATAGACCTTTTTCAGAATTTCGACCTGGGTCTCATGTGATTTAAAAAATATAATGAACAAACCTTTCTGCAATTGTCTACAAAAGGAGATACGAAAACCTAGTTTAATATTCCAGAAATTATAAAACCAGTCATCCATAAATTTTCTTGGAGGGCATTTATCAATGTCAACGCAGGCAAAGAAAATTGCAGTATCTTTGAGTCTAGACTTCTCACTAGCAATAGCACTATCCATGGATTCGTTCGGAGAAATGGAGAAAGAAGTGGAGCCATCCCCAGGGTTCTTACCTTCTGGATTGGCTCCATCGCTCCCATCCATTGCCATGAACCTCGCATCTTGCACCACCGAACCAGCACTCCTACCAGCGACCTCGCAGAAGGATTGTTTGGACGGAGTGGAAGGCAGGGGACCAAGCGGCGGGGGCAAAATTTGGGGTGAGCCATCCGTCTCAACCTCCATAAAGGTCAAGCATGTTCGGCCAGGGGGAGAATTAAATGCACACAGAGAGCAAAAATAAATGCAGCAAGAAAAGAAAACTAAAGGAAGGACACTCAAACCCTGCAGAGGAGGGAGACCTCCTCAAACGACCGCCACCTCAGGGAGTATCAATCCACATCAGCCGAAAGTTTGCCCATCGAGCCTTCTACTCTCTAGAATGACCCATTACATTCTAGAATTTCTTCAAAAAATCCCATTGGTAAGAATTAAAAAATAAACAAATAAATAAATAAGAGTTAAAAATTTATTTTTATAAATCTATGTTCAAAATTTGTTTTTATTCATTATTAAATTTTAGTTTTCAAATTTAATTAAAAAAATAATAATGTTAATATTGAATAAATTAATTTGTTTAAACAGAAAATAAAATAAATATAAAATAAATAAAGTAGTTTGAATTTCAAAATGGATGGAAAAGGGGGGTGGTACCTCACAAGGTCGCATTAATTGCAAGGGTTGAACGGTGAGGAATATAGCTTTGTTACTCCTTAAATAGAAACTAACATGCATACCTTACACGGAGCTTGTCTCGCTTATTGGTAGAAAGGAAAACAAGGTGGTTGGTGGTTAGGGGTTCGAACCCTCTCCCAAACTTTTTAATACAGGTTGCGCGTTCCTTTTATTTAAATATAATTTACTTTAGGTTACTAAATTTTGATTAATTAAAATAAATAAAATTTATTTGACTAGTTACGCATAATATTATAGAAATATATTAGTTTTATTTTTGAGTTATTTATTAGAAATTGTTTTATTAAAATTAAATTATAGTTTATAAATAAAATTTATTTGTATTTTTTTTTTTGGTAAAAGGCATAGGGCTGAAATATATATTAGAAAAATAGACATGTACATAAGATTAGATACTAAGGAAAGATAACCATGAAAGAGGATAAAAGATCTTCACAAAAAGACCACACAAAAAACTACTCGAGACAACTCGAGAATTACTTCTGGAGTCATACTGGAATCAAACAACCAGTAATAGTAACCATAATTATAATATATATAATGAGGGTCCCATACATTAATGTTGAGAAAAAGAATAACTCAGAAGAGGAAAAAAGCTTAGCCCACCATGCAGATACAAAACCAATATAAAACTAAGGAAGCATATGCACCCATATGAGTGTGTGCAAAAAACCGCCATGAAGGAAGCACCAAAAAAATGTTTTAACTGCTAAGAAACACCAAAACATAGTACTTGGAGCCGAGAGTTTGAGAATGCTACCTTAAAGCACAAATAGGGGTGATGGCAGCTCAAGACCTCCAAAAAGTTGATGAGCCAAAACAACTTCTCACTACACACCGACAGAAGATTTCTCATACAAAGCAATCTGGCTAGGTTATGGGAAAGAATATGGATATCCATGTGGATCCACCTCAGTATGACAAACCAGATCCCACAGAGTATTGAATTTAAAAAGAGTGATAGAAAAGAATTAGCTTGCAAACCTTTCATTCATGAAATAGAGATGCAGAATTAGCTTGCAAACCTTTCATTATTGAAATGAGTATTTCTCTAGGAATGTAATCCACTACGGGCACTTACTATTGACTGAGAAAACCACCAATGAGAGGGGACCCATAAAAATTATTGTAGGAAGAAAAACCAGAAATTACATCTCTAAGCCAATTGATGCCAAGTTTTCTGAGTTGAGCCGATTCCACTCGAGGGCAAGGGATTGCGAAAGCCGATGCCAAGGAGAAAGGGTCCACATTTTCAATGATCGATGGACTGATGTATGCACCAGCAAGCTGCAACCTGAAAATCATGGAAGGAAGACTAGAAAAGAAAATACAAAAAGGGGTGAATAATTCTGACATTTTGAATGCCATTCACAGATCTCCAGTTGTGGATGCCCCACCACCACACATATGAACATAGAGTGAGAAATCTGCTCCAAATGGATCATAAGTAAAGGATAAAACTTATGAAATAAAGGCCCAAATTTTAGATATTCCTGCACATTAGACACAAAGTCATAATTAAGAGAAGTACAATATCTTGAATTAGGAATTGGATTTGTGCTTATCCAATAGAAGAAACTGAGAGATATTCTGAGGCTTTAGAGGAAAAATCCACCATACTTGAAAAGTCATTTTGATTCAAAAACTCTTAACCTTGAGAGAGGAGACAACCTTTATTAGCCAAGAGGTCAACTAAACCATTTGCTTCTCTGAAGCAATGAGTTAAGTTGTAGCTATCAAACCAACCTAATTGGTTTTTAATTTCATGAATGATGTAGTCAATTTTCCAAATTGAAGTCTGTCTCCTTGAGAGATGTAACTATATTCAAAGAATCACCTTAAAAAATAACATTCTTTACCTTACATTGTTTTGCCAATTTGACTCCAAATAGAAATGTCAATGCCTCTGCTACATTGTTGGTAGAATTCATAATTTTTGCCATCCAGCTATGAGCACCTTACCAACACTATCTCTTAGCACTGCACCAATGTCAGATGAACCTGGGTTGCCTTTGTAGGCCCCATCGAAATTGAGTTTGAAGACATTTTGATCAGGAGGCTTCCATTTGATCTCTTTCCTATTGATTTTTTGAGTTGTATTATTAAGAAGGCAACCTTTGAATGGCAAATGTAAATACTTCCACTCCTTTAGAATATCATTGTCCCATGATGAAAAAGGAGAGTCCAACCTCTTGTTTTTAGAGTTGTAGGCTTTTACTGATTCTGATATTGTGATCTCAATCTTGTTTATGACTATTTTTACATCTGAGAATTCTTTCCTTAAAAATTCTCTTATTTCTCTCCCACCAGATACTCCAAATGAGGATAGCGGGGGAAACTTCCCAAATGGAAGCAAAAAAAGAATCTCCAAATAATCTCGGCCAAACTTCAAAAACCTGAAGTAAATTTGAATGAAAGGCAGAAGACCAATGAAGTTTATTACTAAACCATTGCAAACATTTTTGGGCAAAAGAACAATTAAGGATCAGGTGATCTCTTATTTCCTCAACCTCATTACAAAAAACACAATTGAAAGGTTAGGCTAAGTGAAGGTGTGACAATCTAGCACTAGTTAAGATTCATCCTTTGAGCACAAGCCAAGCAAAAGAACCCACCTTCTAAAGACCCCCACTAGTCCAACAAAAACAAAAGCCTCTACTTTGAGAATTAACCTTGCTATTCGCTAGCAACCTGTTTCCTTTTTTCACGGAAAATGAGCCAGATGGTGAAGGGGACTAGATAAGATTGTCATAATCAACCTTGAAATAGATTGTTCTATTTTTTTAACTCTTGGAAAAGAATTTGTTGTTGGGAGGCTGGAGCTTGTACACTGAACACATCTTTCCATTGCACTTTTCCCATCTAAGAATTGGAAAGGATAAAATAATCTTTGACCTTTGTACCCCAAGTGAGAGAAATTGCTTCTCTAATGTCTTATAAACCATCAACTAAGCATAAAGGGGGGAAACCATTCCATGAGTCATACCAAAAATTTTCTTTCTGACCATTATTAATAATCCAAGTTAGATGTGGGAGGAGGATAGACTTGCATTTAACTAGAAAATTTCACATCTGAGAACCCTGGGGTGAATCAAAAATTGTGAATATTCTCTTAGGTTCCCCTGAATCCATATATTTTTCTCTAATAATTTCTGCCCATTTAGATTTGTGGTTAGAGAAGTATTTCCAAACTAATTTGGCTCCTAGAGAAATTTTTTGGAAGGAAAGATTATGAACTCAAGATAATCAACTCACACATTCATAATTAATACACATTGATCCTAAGATATGAACAACCTTAATGAAGTAGCAAACAAGACACTCCCACACAAAACCATTCTACAAAATGATTGCAGTGGTACAACTTGGAGAAGGAAAGAAATCATGCATTATGACAATCATTCACTTAATATAGCCAATATGAATTCTCATAAACCCAACCCAAATGAAGAAATTAAAATCAATATAGAGTAATCATGAAAGAATCAGGCCGAACAAAAGAAATTCCATAATAGGAAGACAATAGAAGGCACCACCCTCCAATGAAAAGACACTCGAATGTATGGCATCAACGAAAGTGGTACCACAAAATCAATATGTGGACAACACCACCCCTAATGCAACACATACAAGTATATCAACTTCAAAAAGGGTGCCAAGAAAATATTTAGAGATAAAGCAAGACATAAGTATTCATGCAAATATATTGAATTCTAACAATAGGCATTCAAGCCATAAACTATCATGATCACAGAGGATACAAAGGACCAAAGTATTAATGAGAACCAAAATACAACTGTCCTCAAAGGACTCTACCAATACATCATATGAAATCCCATCCCACAAACCAAAATAGTATGGAAATAAATAAACATTACTCCGTCAGCATAATCATGTATGAAAGGATCAAGCCATTATTACTTCCAATCATGAAGATATACCTTTCCCAAAGAAGAACACAAATCAGAAAAGATGAACATCAAACAATTATATAAATACCATACGACCTAATCCCAGAATGCCACAACCCCAGAATTACACACTCAGCAGACTAGCCTCAGAAGAAATGCTAACACATAGCCATGCCATGCCAAGTCATAAATGAAGAGCACCCCACTCACTACTAGCCATTAGAGCGGTTAACCTCTGAAAATGTTGGCAAAACTACACTAATATAAAATACTTATACAAGAGGAGGGAATATCCAAAGGGGCAACCTCCAAGTAATCCATATACTCAACTATTGCCTTATTAGCAAGAAAATCAGCAATGCAATTAATTTCCCTATAGTAATGAGAGATAGAAAAGGAACTAAAAAACTTTAATTGACCAAGGATTCGATCTAAAAGATATTGTAACTGCTAAGAGGCACATTTCTTATTGGAAACCACATGGAAAGCCACCATAGAATCACCTTCAATTACAATGTCCTTAATGTTCAGTGAAATATCTATATCCAAGCCAAACAATAAAGCATGGAACTCTGCAGAATTGTTAGTTCCAATACCAATATATTTACTTGAGCAGCCTTGACAATTTTCGAGATATAATAAAAAATGACAGCTCCAATTCCTGATTTTACAAGGTTGCCCTTAGCAGTCCCATCAAAGTTTAATTTAAAAGCGAATTGTAAAGGAGGGGACCATTTAGCATGCCTATGCTTGACAACAGAAGATAACCCTAAGGATACATACCCATGTGAGGGAATGACTCGAAGAGCCTTCCAATTCCACATCACCCAATTATCCTAATGCGAAAAGGAACACAAATGGTCCAAATTATTATAAATAAAGGAGATAACCAGTTTTGAAATGGAAGATTCAATCATGTCTACCACATCAACCAAGGAAACAAATTTCTGTTTGAAAATTCTATAATTCCTCTCAAGCCATATATTCCAAATAACAATAGAAGGGGCAACAATCCAAAGGTAGGAATAGAAAGAAGAAGAATACAACAAAGGCCAAGCCATGAATTGGGACAAGAGATTAGGGCAAATAGAAAATATCCATCCAATCTTGCCAAATAGCCAATACCAGTAATCTGAGGCAAATGGACAGTGCAAAAACACATTATCCAAAGATTCCATGAAGAAACCACAAAACACACAAGGAAACACGGCTATAATCCCAAGTCTATTTAATCTTGTCCTAGTGAGGACTTTATCTTGTATTGCTAACCAGGCAAAAGATCCAACTTTGGGAAGACAAGTCAAATGTCAAAAAAGTTGAAAAGGCCATGAGGAAAAACAAGAGGGATAAGACAAAGACATATAGCTATCCTTTACTGTATAAGAACCTGACACATTCTTAGTCTAGACCAAATCATCCTACATATCCTGAAATACAAGAATTCTCTTCTTAAGTTCCTCTACATAAGCATCCTTAAGTTCTTGATCTACCAACAAAGATTCTATGGATTTCAAATGAAACACGAGATAGGGTCTCGAAACATATATATAATAGTAATCAACAACAAACAAACCCCAATGACCTTTGAGAATATCTAATAATTGAGACCAATCCTGAATAATAGTCATAGCAGCATGCCCGTTCCAAACCTCATCCTAGAATCTAGCCTTTCTCCCATTATGGATTACCCAAGAAAGGTGAGGAAGAATAACCGATCTACAACTAGTAATAAAATTCCAAAAAACTGACCCTTTTGGAAGAGATGAAGCTATGAATAACTGCTCTCTAGGAGCCCCTCCAAAATATTTGGTAAACATGAGAGAGGCCCATTTACTTGAGGGATCCTTATAGAGCTTACAGACTAACTTTACACCGAGAGCTCTATTCTGATTTACTAAATCTCTTATACCTGATGCCCCTAAATACTTAGGAAGACAAACCTTATCCCAGGCCAAGAGAGGGATCTTCTCCTTACCTCCTATATTATCATTCCAAAGGAAAGATCTCAAATACAACTTAATCTCATGAACAACCTTCTGGGGTGTTTTCAAAACAAGCATCAAATAAATGGGGATATCATTAAGAATTGATTTGATCAGAAGAATCTTACCAGCTAAAGTAAACCATTTATGGTTCCATGAAGAAATTCTGGAAGACACCGCATTAACCACTTTGTCCCAAAACATTATCTGATCCGAACCAACAAAAAAAGGAATGCCTAGATACTTACAAGGAAAAGAACCGACCACAAATCCCCAAAATTGAGTCAACCTATTATGAACTAAAGGGGAAACATTCAAAAACAAAATTTTAGATTTCGAGCTATTAACTTTCTGACCAGAAATAGTAGAATAATCTACAATAATTTTCTTGATGACTTTAGCCTCTGCCAATGATGCAGAACCAAATAGGAGAGTGTCATTTGTAAATAGACAATAAGATTGGGATATTGAATAACCATCAATCTTAATTCCCTTCCAAATACCTACTGATCTAGTAGCATGAATAGCCTGACTAAAAGCTTCAGCTAAAAGAATAAATAGAAAAGGGGACAAGGGAACCCCTTGCCTAATACCTTAAGAAGAAGTAAAAAAACCAGGATGGGATCCATTTAGTAAAACTAAAAATTTGGTAGAAGAGATGTAGGAGAAAACCCACTTAATTCACCTATGTCCAAAATCAAATTGTCTCAGTACTGAGACTAAAGAATGCCAGTCCACCTGAGCATAAGCTTTGAGCATGTCAAGTTTAAGAATCATAGTCGGAGTCTTCCATAAAGAGATAGAGTGCAAGATTTCATGCGCCCCAATAGCACCCTCTAAAGTTTCTCTCCCAAGTACAAAACCACCCTGCTCAACAAAAATAATCTTAGGAATGAGTTTAGCCAGCCTGACTGAAATTGCCTTAGTGATGATCTTGTACAAGGTGTTGCATAGTGCAATTGGACGGAAATCAGAAAAAGATTTAGGATTATCCACCTTAGGGATAATTGCAATAAGAGTTGTATTAAGCTCTTTTAAAATGGTTCCATTACATCTATATTCCTCAAGAAATAGAAGGACATCATTCCCCACAAAATGCCAATATTTTTGGAAAAACAAAGCAGTAAACCCATCAGGCCCTAGAGCCTTCTTCGAGGACATGGAAAAGACCACCTCTCTTAACTCAAGACTAGTAAAAGGAGCCATAAGAATCTTATTATCTTCTTCCTTAATGAGAGGAGGAATAGAATCAACAAAATTACTATTCAAATCCACTATGTAAGCAGTAAGAAAAGACTTAAAAAATCTAATAGCCTCCGAGGCAATTTCACCCTCATCAATCAGGTAGTTCCCATTAGAATCATGAATGCAAGATACCCTATTACGTTGCCTCCTCAATTTTGTAGAGGAATGAAAAAACTTAATATTCCTATCTCCTTCTGCCAGCCACAAATCCCTAGACTTCTATCTCCAATAAGACTCCTTGTGGGCTAAAACCTCCTCAAGACGAGCTTTCAAATATTTAAGCCTATTAAAGGACAAAGAATCCATACCATAATTTAAGATAATCTCATTCACCTCTTCAATTTAACCATGTATCCTAGCCTTCTCTACAAAAATATACTTAAAATGAAGAGAATTCCATTCTCTAATCCTTCCTTTGAGATAACCAAGCTTTTTAACAATCTGATACATCCTAGACCCCTCGACATAAGGGGCAAACATCCACCAATCTTTTAATAGGGGCAAAAAAGATTGATCCCTGAACCACATCGGTTCAAACTTAAAAGGAAGCTTTCGTGGAGCCCTCTCTTCAAGAATAGCGAAGAGAATAGGAAAATGGTTTGAACCAATATAAGGGAGAATAGAAGAAAAGAATTCTCAATCGGTGCTAAACCAATTTTTAGATACCAAGAAGTGATCCAATCCCTCCACGATTTGAAAAAAATCCTTTCTCATGTTTGTCCAAGTAAAAGGGCCATTCTGAGTTTTACAATCAACCAAATTCATACCCTTAATGAAATGACAAAAATCAACAATAATGTGCTTATTTGGGATAATACCCCTCAATTTCTCTTCAAGACTTGAAATAGCATTGAAATCCCCCCCAAATATCAAAAAGGTACCCTTAAGAGGATATGAAATCACAACTAATCTCTCCCAGAGTTTCCTCTTCTCAACAATACTTATGGGTCCATAAACATTAAAAAGATAGAATTTAGCATTGGAAAACTTACTTTTAACCAAACCTAGCATCCAATTAGAAGAAGAAGTAACCAAAGAGAGGTCCACACTATAATCATTCCAAAGGAAAGAAAGCCCCCCTGAACCCTTGTCAGAAGGAGAGATACAAAATTTCCATAGCTTCCAAGAGGAGAACAAGGACTCGGCATAAGACAAGTTTAATTTAGTTTCTTGCGCCATCAAAATATCACAATTCATCAAGTCCAACTAGGACTTAATCAAGCATATTTTTTTAGGGGCATTTAAACCCCTAACATTCTAGGAAATGATCCTCATTGGCCTTGAGGGGAGACTGAGGCTCCCCTCTTCACACAATCACTACTCTGAGAGATCTTTCCCTCATTAAAGTCACTCTGAAGGCTCCTCTTAGAAGCCAAAGACCTTGTAACAAGTGGACTAAATGGCTTCTTTTTTCCTTCCTCTTAGAAGAATCCGATGGAGAAAGAAATGTTGCTTGGATTCCAACATCAATTTATTGTTGGGTCATGACATGCTTTTGTTTTCAACCCCTCTTCAAAGGGGTAGTGAATGGAGATACTGGAGAGAGAGGAGACGGAATCAAAGGCAACCTACCTCCACTACCCAAAGGAATTTTAGAGACACTAGGAAGATTATTCACCTTATCAACCTCCTTATCCGGATCAAGAACCTCAAAAGGGTTAGTTGTAGGAAATGCAGACAAATCCTTATTCATCTTAACCAAATCATTATCAATAGAAGTAATTACTCTATCTGTTGCATCAGAATCAAGAGTAATGTTATTCTTGTAAACAAGATTTTGAACCTGAGCAATCAGATGATCATCCAGAGCAATTGAAGGATTATCCAAAGAATTATTATAATTGCAATTAATAAGAGAACTAGATCTACCCTTCTCATAGTTAGGTTTACCCAAAACATTGGCTTGTGGGGGAGGAACTTTAACGTATTGAGCAGTTAAAGAAATTTTTGGATCAGAAGAGTTGATCCTATCTGGACCAATACCACCCCTAGATGGGGAATTCACACACAAAGGATGCAGTGGAGGAACAAAAGTGGGGATATTAGATCCCTTTAATATATTTTGCATGTTAGCCCATGAGAGAGATTTGAAGTTAGTGAAACCCTTCTCCGTGAAACTAGGAGAAGATTCCAAATCTTTAGAAATGGACTTGCCCGAAACCCTTTTCATATTAAAAAATAGTGCAAAATCCATAATAACAGAAGATCTACCAAACCAATCAGAATCCTTAACATTATTTTGATGTCAAATACCGGCAACAGATCTAATATTGCAAGTCTGAGGAAGAGTAGTGTTCGAATGAACCAAAACACAAATTTTAACAAGGAACATATCATCCTCAAACACTGAATGGGATAATAAAAATTTACCAAAAGAGTCCCCAATAATCTCTAAAATATCAGAATCAACAAATTCAAAAGGCAAATGAGGCAGAATCAATAAATAACAAAAAATAAATTCCTACTTAGCCAAAAGAATGGAACCTCCAAAGCCTTATTCCTATCTTCCTCTCAATCAAATACAACAATAAAATAACTAGCAGACAAGACTTGAAAGTATAAAGTGTCATACCAGTGCATATGACTCTTATATTACAATTTTGAAAGGGTAATGCCATCACCCCAAACCTGAATAATAAGCGCAAGAGATTGAAGATCACAAGCTTTCTTATCCAAAGGGTTAGCACAAACATCAAATAAGGAAGCCATACCTTATGCGACCTATCAACCCCCAAGATAGGGTTAGCAATCAAAGGGTTACATATGTCACCTGAAATATCCACAGATTTCTCCTGTGATGGTAGCCGTGAATGAGGGTTCACTAAGGGTTGCTTCCCAATAGATGCTTGCAGATTGGGGGAACCCTAAAACCATTCTAGTCGATCTGTAATTGGGGTCCCTCCTTCTATCCATATTTTAAATTAAGGGATGAAGCCGAGGGTGCCTTACCACTCACACTCATGACATCCTTCCAAGACCTATTTTAATCAATCCCAATCCCTTCATGTCGATGCAGTGCAGGAACCATCTTTCCAATCCTCTATCAATTGCCCGAAAGAAAATTTCCCTTGGGCTTAAAAAAACCCCAAAAGTATTTAGAAATAGGATATCAAAATTCATTCCCCTGAAAACCCCTCTCATTATTTTGGCCATTATGTTGAATCATTGCTATATCTACCCTTTTACCTCCATGAAATGCCCATTGTGGTATGTGATTTGCATGTTTTAAAAAGGGATCCACAAGTCGAGGAGGATCCTCAAATGCCTCATCCCCCCAATCGTACTTCTAAAAATTATTCCTCATAGCGAAAAATTGCAGAATAAGAATATTGTATTTATTTATTTATTTATTATTATTTTCGCATTATTATCTATACAAATATAAAATTCAAAATTAGTACCCCTGGGTAGAAGGCCACTGAAAGAATTGAAGCTTAAGTCCAAATATTCTATATGCTTCCATTGGAACAAAAGTGGAAGGAGTGTTTTGTAAATATGAGGATTGTCTAAATACCAATCACCCTTAGTGGAGAAGGTGAGTTTGATGATGTGGGAGGATTATTGGCTACATTGAACACCATACCACACACAACAATTGAACCAAAAGAACATGACAGTGATTCATATTGTAATTATGATACTCATTCTTGAAAGTCAGATGAACATCTCTGTCATTTGAAAAGTAGGTGTTAGTGAGAGGGCAGCATGCCATCACAATTAAAAAGCGGATCAAAGTAGATAATATCTCCATTTTGGCAACTAATTTATCTCACCGGCAACAATGTTTTATTGAAAAGAATCAGATACTAAGTAAGTAAACAAATAAATGAAGAATAGAGTAGAAAGAATAACCAAAACATAAGAGAAGAGAAGCGAAGAAATGACCAGAGTGCATGATAAGAAGAGGGGTATTATGAGAGTATTTAAAAAAAAAAATTATTTCAATCAATTATTTGTAAGTATTTATTTATCTTTTAAAGGAGTTTTGTTTAAGCTATTTATATGATCAGCAATCAAGCATGCAATGTTATGATAAATTTGAGCATACATATGGACCATCATTGGAAAAATCCACTTAATTGTGCAACTGAAGAGTGTAACATGGAGTTTATTATAAATTGAGACTGCAAATTTTGTGTCTCAATTCGATTCCATAATGTCTTAACTAAGTGTTTGCTTGCATTTTATGTTGTTTGATTTGTCAACCACCTAGGGTGAGGGAAAAAAAATATAAAAGAGGTTAAAGATGAACCATCCTTATCTTCTTTAGGGAACTATACATAGGCAATTTATTTATTGATAGGAACTCTAATTGAGCTGATTTTTAAGATTAAGGCATTGTATGAAGGTAATGAATATGTAGAAGCTATTGACACACCTCTATATTTGACTCAATATGGCTATTATTTAGATTCTCTTTTTATTTTATTTGTTTCATATATATGTTTACTAGAAGGCTTTCTATTCCTATCATGCTTTAGGTTACTAGACTTTAGTCTAATATGTTGATGCATTGGGCTCTTAAATGCTAGCCAAATGGTTTGACATGTATATCTGATTTTTGGCTAACAATTGTTGAGGGATATGTTGAGTTCAAATGTTGAGCTAGTAAAGTAGGTGGGATATATATAGGAGCAACTTAGAAGTTTGTGATATAGGCAGGGGTAGCTAGGTTCGGACAATCTTTTAGAGCTTTCCTTTCTCTTGAAAAAAAAATCAAGACAAGTTGTTAAACAATCTTAATTAAGGTTTCTAGTGATTTGACCAATTTAAAAATGTTACGTCCCAGAGACAAATGAGAGGGGGGGGGGGGAGTGAGTCAGTTGTCAATTAATTTCAAACCAAATATAGCTTAACCAAACTTAATGCTTAATACCGGTAAACCAAACTTTATGTTGGTAGACACTTTTAACAGTTAATTGTAGTACCGGTAAACTTTAATGCATGAAATAGAAAGACAGTAAAATCCACAACACATAACACAAATATTTGTAAATGGAAACCCTATAAGGTGAAAAACCATAGTGGGAAACCTTACCCACAATCAGATGATACTACTACAGATAGTATGTGTGTACAATATGGAGTCTGCACATGCAGAAAGGCCAACTGCCTAGAGCTCACTACTCAATCACAAAATGGGAGTCACACTGACTACAATTGGATGGTTAAATCCAATGATAATGTATTGTTCAAAGTAGCATCTTCATATGCTGGATTCAGTACCGATTAAGCTCTAATTTGTCTTCTTCAAACCTTCCTTCAATCTTGAATGATGTCTGCATTTATATCTCTAATTATATTCACATATACCTTATGCTCTACCACTTATTATATTCCCATACCATATTCTTCAATCTCATAAATGAGATCTTACATATATACCAAAACCTAAGACCAAATGTGTAGGTTGGCTCACTAAAGATATTACAATAAAATCAATTACAAATGAATCAATATGCAATGCATTAAGTCGGCTCAATGCATTTACATTAATATCAAATCATCTTCATAATGTGTTGTGCTGATTGCGATGGATAATGCTTGCTGATGCATAACCTAGACCTATTTGTCGGTAACAACAAATATGCAAACCTGATTAGATCAATGATCAAATCACCAAAACAAAGTGTCCAAACCATGTCTTCGAGATAACCAAGTAATCTCTAAGTCATTCCAAGTGTCGGTGAACAATATAACCTACCGGTGAACCAGATACCGGTGAGTGTGCATAAGTCACTGAACATGCCAAAGATCTCCAAGTGTTGATAAGTGTTGACAGGTTTTGACATCAATGACAAAACCATACCAAAATATCCAAAATACCAACAATCTCCCCCTTTGGCATTGATGGCAACACAAGATGGAAAAACGATCTAAGTGCCAAAGCAGAAATGCCAGAAACCAAAAACCAACAATCTCCAGAAGAGATCATTAACCAGAAATCAAAATACAGATACAAAGAGTAACAATCTCTCCTCAAATGAATAATGTCTCACAAAAGATAATGTGTTTTTCCATAGATATCTCTCCCCCTTTGACATCAAATGCCAAAGCAATACATAAATCAAATTCAAACTTATAATAAAACTTTTCACAAAATACCAACTTATCATTTTATCCAACTACTCCCCCTAAGAAGTAGCTCTCCTCATCAAAGCCAGAAAAAGAAAATTTCTCTATTAGTTTTGTCAGTTTGATGCCAAGCATCAACTGTCTAAGTCTCTATCGGTGGGGGTATAACCCCAAGTTGCTCTCTGAGATACTCAAAAGTTTCCTTAGGCAGAGGTTTAGTAAAAATATCTGCAATCTTCTCTTTAATATTCACATAAACCAATTTCACTTCTTTTGCTTCAACATTCTCTTTCAAAAAATTTAATTTAATAGAAACATGTTTAGTTTTTGAGTGAAGTACCAAATTCTTGGATATATCAATTGTTGCCATATTATCATAGTAAATTGTTATAGGTTCTTTGCATTTTACCTTTATATCCTTCGACATTTGCTTGATCCATAATACCTATGTACAATTAGTTGCTACTACAACATATTCTGATTCTGTTGTTGATAAAGATGTGCAACTCTATTTCTTGCTCAACCAAGAAATTAATCTGCTACCAAGAAAGAATGCTCCACTGATGGTTCTTTTTCTGTCATCTACATCTCCTGCCCAATTTGCATCTGTGTATGCACATAGATCAAAATTTTTATCTCTAGGATACCATAAATCAAGATTTGTAGTGCCTTGTAGATACCGGAAAATCCTTTTTACTGTTGATTCATGATTTTCTTTAGGATTACTCTAAAATCTTGAAACAATACATACTACATTCATAATATCAGGTCTTGTTTGTGTCAAAAATAGTAAACCTCCTATCATAGACTTGTATCTTGTCAGATTAACAGGTGATGATTCATCCTTCAATGATAGTTTATCAGTTGTAGTCATAGGTGTGCTTACCGGTTTAGAGTTTTCCATGCTAAATTTCTTTAGTAATTCCTTCAAGCACTTTAATTGACATATGAATATACCTTTATCAGTTTGTGAAATCTGTAATCCTAAAAATAATTTTATCTGCCCAATCATAGACATTTCAAATTCTTCCTGCATCTTTTTAGAAAAGTCTTTACATAATTCATCTTCTCGTCCAAATATTATATCAACAAAAACTTCTATAACCAAGATGTCATCATTAGTCACTTTGTAATATAAGTTTTTGTCAACATTACCTTTAGTGTAACCAATCTTCAAAAGATATTTGTCCAATCTAGCATACCAAGCTCTAGAAGCTTGCTTTAATCTATATAAAGCTTTCCTTAACCTGCAAACCATATCTTTGTCATTTGTTAATGAAAATCCATCAGGTTGTTCATTGTAAACTTCCTCTTCAAGATCACCATTCAGAAATGCACATTTAACATCCATTTGATATACTTTATAGTTCTTGTGTGCTGCAAAAGGTAAGAATAATTTGACTGCCTCAATTCTAGCTACCAGTGCAAAGGTTTCATTATAATAAATTCCTTCTTTCTGTGAATATCCCTTACACATTAATCTTGCTTTGTTTCTGATTGCTTTACCATCTTCATTAAGTTTATTAATGAATAACCATTTAGTTCCAATTACATTTTTGTCTTTAGGCCGGGGAACTAATGTCCATGTGTTATTCTTTTCAATTTGTTCCAATTCATCTTCCATAGCTTTAATCCAATTTTTATCTTCACATGCCTCATTAATTGATGTTGGTTCAATTTGATAAATAAGACATACCTCTTCATTTGCCAGTCTTCCTCTAGTCATAACACCTTGATATTTGTTCCCAATTATATGCCTTTCAGAGTGATTCAATCTTACATACCGAGGTGTTTTTAATTGTTGTTGTTCTTCAGTCACTGTGGAATTTTCAGATGATGTCGGTGTGACTGGATCAACATTTTGTACTGATGTACTGATTGTAGGTTCATTTGATATTATCTCTATTGCCAGTTCAAAGTTCATGTACCTTGAATTACCTCTAAACTGTTCATCAATCTTCACATTTGCACTCTCTACAATTTTCTGTAATCTCTTATTAAAACATCTATATGCCTTTCTCTTAGATGAATAACCAAGAAATATTCCTTCATCACTTCTAGGATCAAATTTCCCAATATACTCATCGCTTCTAATATAACATTTACTTCCAAATATTCTGAAATATTTAAGAGTACAAGTATTACCAAACCATAGTTCATGAGGGGTCTTACTAGTTTCACCTTTGATGTGAACTTTGTTGAATGTGTAAACCACTGTACTCACTACTTCTCTCCAATATACATGAGGTAGATTTGCTTATAATAACATACTTCTAGCTGCATCGAGAATAGTTTTGTTCTCTCTTTCCACAACTCCATTATGTTGGGGTGTCCGTGGTGCTGATAACTATCTTTTGATTCCATTTACTTCACAGAATGCATTAAATTCCTTAGATGTGAATTCACCTCCTTGATCTGATCTTAAACATTTGATTTTCTTACCAGTTTCATTCTCTACCATCACCTTGAATAGTTTGAATTTCCCAAGTGCTTCTGATTTCTCCCTGAGAAAAGTAACCCAACACATTCTAGAATAGTCATCAATGATTAGCATAAAATACCTATCTCCTTGTAAACTTCTAGTTCTTGTTGGACCACATAAAGCAGTATGAATTAAGTCAATAACATTGTTGGATTTTTCTAGAATACTCTTGAAAGATGTTCTAACTTGTTTCCAAATTGACATTCCTTACATACCGAGTTGTGAGGTTTAACAATCTTAGATAAATCCCTTACTGCCTTAGTTGTATTGATTTTCACAATGCAATCAAAATTTACATGACAAAGTCTCTTATACCATAACCAACTTTCATCAATATGTGCAATCAAGCATGCTTTCTCATTGTTATTCAAATGAAAGATATTACCTCTAGTCTGATTACCGGTTGCAATCTCTAAACCAGTTATGTTCATGATTTTGCATTTACCATTCTTGAATTGTAACTGAAATCCTTTTTCAACTAATTGACCAACACTCAAAAGATTGTGCTTCAAACCTTCAACATAGTAAACATTATCAATATTGTGCTTACCATCAAAAGATATAGTGCCTTTTCCTTTGATCAAACAAGCTTTATCATCCCCAAATCTCACTAGACCTCCATTGTATTCTTGAAAGGTTAAGAATTTAATTTTATCACCGGTCATATTATGTGAACATCCAGAATCAATGATCCATTCATCCTTATCTTCAATTTTAGCTGTCAGGGCTTGCTCTACAGGTTGAATAGTAGGTGTTGGTTGATCTTCTGTTATAGAAATACAAACCCATCCATTTTCTGTCGGTTCCTCATCAAAATCATCAGTAACTCCTTCATCAACATAGTAACATGATTTGTCTATATTCTTCTTAAATATGAATATCTAATATTTAGGGTTAGGCTTATATGTTCTTTTAGCTTCTTCTTTCAATCTTGCATGTCTATCGAGACACCTAGATGCCATATGACCAATTTTATTGGAGTTAAAACATTTAAATGGTGCTTTACCTTCATACTTACTTCCAACTGGACCTTTAGGCATTTTCCTTGCAAATAGTGCTTCAAGTTCTTCTAGTTCTTCATTCTCTTTTCTGATTTCTTCAAGTTCTTTTGCATAAAAGGCTTTCCAATCAGATTTTTCAAATGATGATGATGATCCCTTGAAAGATAAATATGTCTTTATTGTAGCAATAGGACCAAATTCCTCATGTTCAAAAGCTGAAAGTTTTCCAACCAAAGTGTCTCTAGATACTAATGCATTAGGCATTGTTCTCAATTCATTTATAGCAGTTACTTTCATTTTATATGCCAGTGGAAATTCTCTTAAAACTTTAGAAACAATTTCATCTTCACTTAAGGATCCTCCACAACATTGTATATGCAAAACAATTTCATTTACTCTTTCCATAAAGTAGAAATCCTTTCATCTTCTTCCATTTTTAGATTTTCATACCTGACCCGAAAGCATTCCAGTTTTGTAATTTTGACTATGGTATCACCTTCATTCAATGTTTCCAGTTTGTTCCAAATAGCTATAGCAGTAGATCTGTCTGATAATCCCATGATTTGTTGATCTGATAATGCACTCAAAAGTGCTTCTCTTGCTTTGCAATCATTCTCCTCATCTTTAACCAAGGATGGTGGAATAGGTTGACCTTGAGTAGGAGAAACATAACCATCTTTGTAACATTCCATATGTCCTTTCCAATGCAATTTAGATGTGTCTCCATTCTGATCTTCCATATGCCATAGTTAGTTCCATCAATTTTCAGACTGTCCTTCCTGAAATAGCTAGAAGACATTCGATCTCCTCAAGCTGTTAAACTTTTGCAAAAAGAGGACTATGCTCTGATACTAATTGTTAGGTCCCAGAGGCAACTGAGAGGGGGGGGTGAATCAGTTGTCAATTAATTTCAAACCAAATATAACTTAACCAAACTTTATGTCAGTAGACAGTTTTAACAGCTAATTGCAGTACCGATAAAGTTTAATGCATGAAATAGAAAGACAATAACATCCACAACACATAACATAGATATTTGTACGGGGAAACCCTGTAAGGGGAAAAACCACGATGGGAAACCTTACCCACAATTAGATGATACTACTGCAGATAGTATGTGTGTACAATATGGAGTTTGGACATGCAAAAAGGCCAACTGCCTAGAGCTCACTGCTCAATCACAAAATGGGAGTCACATTGACTACAATTGGATGTTTAAATCCAATGATAATGTACTGTTCAAAGTAGCATCTTCATATGCTAGATTCAGTACCGGTTAAGCTCTGATTTGTCTTTTTCAAACCTTCCTTCAATCTTGAATGATGTTTGTGTGTATAGCTCTTCTTATATTCGCATATACCTTATGCTCTACCACTTATTACATTCCCATACCATATTCTTCAATCTCACAAATGAGATCTTACATATATATACCAAAACCTAAGACCAAATGTGTAGGTTGGCTCACTAAAGATATTACAATAAAATCAATTACAAATTAATCAATATGTGAGGCATTAAGTCATCTCAATGCATTTACAATAATAACAAATCATCTTCATAATGTGTTGTGCTGATCTGGAATGGATAATGCTTGCTGGTGCATAACCTAGACCTATTTGCCGGTAACAGCAAATATGCAAACCCCATTAGATCAATGATCAAATCACCAAAACAAAGTGTCCAGACCATGTCTTCGACATAACCAAGTAATCTCCAAGTCATTCCAAGTGCCGATGAACAATATAACCAGCTGGTGAACCAGATACTGGTGACTATGCATAAGTCACTGAACATGCCAAAGATCTCCAAGTGTTGATAAGTGTTGACAGGTGTTGACATCAATGACAAAACCATACCAACATATCCAAAATACCAACAAAAAATGCTCTCCACAACTAAAACAAGTGCCACATAGTGGCTAGTACTTGTCGTTTAGATTTGTAACGATAGTTGAGTATGCTTATTTCAAATAATTAGCAAATACAATAGATTATTAATTTTGTGTAACTTTAATTGAATCCTAACCCTAATTAAGTTGTAATCTTATTTGATCTCTACTATAATCCCTAACCTAAATTGAACCCTAATCTTAAACCTTACCCTAACCCTAATTTAACTCTAGTAAAATTCCTCTCTCTAATTCCAATTATAGCTCTAATCTAAATTGAATTTTATTCCTAATCTCTTTGAATCCTAACCATAATTTAACCCTAACCCTAAATTAGATTTTTTACCTACAAGGCTAATTGATCCTTAACCCTAACTCTAATTTAACTCTATACCTAACCCTTGTCCTAATTAAATCCTTACCCTAACCATGTTTGAATTATAATCATAATTTAATCCAAAATCCAAAATTTCTTTTATAACTTTAATTAAACACTAATTGAATCATACTCCTAACCCTAACTGAACCCTACTCTTAATTAAACTCTAACACTAAGCCATAAATCTAATCTAATTGAACTATAATCATAACCTTAATTGTATTAATAATTTATATTAATGAATGAATAGATAATCAAAGAACTCAATCAAAACTAGTACATATAAATGTAATAAATAAATGAGAGGTTTAGTAAAACTATTACTTTTATAAATTTAGAAAGATATAATGAAAGAATGTTGAAGAGAGTGAATCTTAGTATAAGTGAATCTTAGTATATGAAATACATTCAATGTTAATGACATGCCTTAATTTTAGAAAAATTGAAAAGTGAAAATTTTCAATATATAAATAATGTGAAATAATTTCTTCCCTCATTTAATTCTGATACAGGACTTTTCTGTAGTGACAGAAAATACCGAACTAATTCTTTTCTTAGACACAACATTGGAAAGTAACAGTGAATGACTTTTCTGGAGTTGTTGGGTGAAAACGACTGATTACCTACCCACCTTCATTTTCTGTAATATTCAATTCACAGAAAACGTGATAACTTTCCTTGCTCACCACGGCGATTCACTATCAATGTCACCTCCCACTTTAAATATTTTTGACAAAAGGACGGAAAACTGTCCAAAAAATTTCAATTAGTAGGTAATCAGTAGTTTCAGAAAAGTCTTACCCGTTGAATTCAATGAATGAAGGTATTTAGTGTTACTTTCGAATGTAGAAAATTCTTAGCCGTTGGGAACACGAATTCAATGTTATTGTCCAATGTAGAAAAGTCTTCTCTAAGGAAGAAGATATTCAGTATTTTCTGTCCTCTATCAGAATTAAATGAGGGAAGAAATTATTTCACATTATTTATTAACGTTGAAAAGTCTTATCCTATCAAAATTATTCAGCATTGTCTATCAACATAGAAAAATCTTACCATATTGAATTAAATGACGAAAGAAGCCATCCTTACTTTTTCTGTGTTGGGTGAAAAACAACTCACAGAAAACGTGACAACTTTCCTTGGTCAGCACGGCGAAAACAAAAAATCTTCTATCCAACATTTTCTATCAACATTTTCTATCCACATTTTCTATCCACAAAAAAAACTTTCACTGCACTTCTTCTTACCTGTGAAATGTGCTTATGCTCCTTCCTACTACTCATCATCGCACTTTGTGCTCTCGATACTATGTTCTCTCATTTTAATCTTCAAATCCTTGATCTTACACTATCCACGTGGCTTTTTACACTAAAGTGGCTTTTTACACAATAAACTAGTTTTTGCAACAACATGCCATATATTGTTGTTATAAATGACAAAAAGATGAATTCAAACCTGAAAAATTATTATCTATAATTTATTAACAAATTGTATGCTTCTTCTTTCCTTATCTAACCTTTATGTTCATATTTTTATGTTCCTAGTTAGCATGCAAATGATATAAAAATACCCATATTAGTTCATGATTAAATGAGTGATTTTGAAAATGCGTTGTAATGGTCATCTCATTTGTTCCTCATGATTAATTCATTTATATTTGGCCTTTTTATTAAATTTCATGTATGGTGTAAGCTCCCTTACCTATTCTTATGTTACCTTATGTTTCCTTACATTTTTATCTCTTTTTTACATCTTATTGATGTTGTCTTAACACTCCTTTCACCTTTTATATTTGGTTCCATTCTTATCTTCCCAATTGGATTAATTTTGTGTATATTTTCCTCGCTTGACATATTTAAACTTCCAATTTTTGTCTATATCATCTCTATTCCTATGCTTTTATTTATGAATACCTTCATTTATTTCCTACTTGGCTTTCCCACATGCCTTTTTTTTAATTTCGATATCATTATATTTTGGGGCATAATGACATCCACCACCATATGCAATGATTTTTTATATCTTTAGCATACAACCTTATATTGGAGGACATAATTGCCTCCCTACTTTATACTTTGGACATTTATGGTTACATATTTGAAGTTACATCAATAGCATTGTTCCATCCCCTATAGCATTTACACTTTTATTGCTAGACTAATTGTACTTATACTTGAGTCAAGGATCAATATTCATTTACCTCTCTCATGCCCCTTTTACTTTATGAGCTTTACTTTGATTCTTTATCCAACTAGGGATGTTTAGCTATTCATATTATTTTATGGCCACATCCATGCATATTACTTAATTTTACCTTCATACTTATCTATTAACACATGATTTACATTAGCACATATACTATAGTTTTTATCATGACATTTCAATGTATCTTATTTGAGCATTACACTTTGACTATGTGATCACATTAATATATGTTTGAATTAAATTGGACAAGAATTATGCATCCATCCTTTTCCACTTGACTCATTATTATCGTATATTTTACATTTGAGGTGCATAAATTATTTTCATTTACATGGGTTTTTACCTTATTTCATAATCATTCACATGAGGAGCCTCCTATATGATAAATAATTTCACACTTATATGTTACATTGGTGTTCTCACTTGACCCATTTGAACTCACTTGGTAGAATTAAGCCTTTCCCTTTATCAAATTGAGAGAACTCAACATTTCCTTTTATCATATTTTAAAAATCAATCATTCTCATATAGAAGCATTGTCTTCCCTCTTTATTTCATTTTTGGTAAAATCAAGCCTTCCCATTTGGAAGAATCATTACTTGTCTTAATATTTTGTGTCTCCATGGGTGCCTTTTCATATATGGGACCATAAAACTTCCCCTTTATTATGACATCATTTCATTGCACTAACATGGGTGTGTTGGGATACTAAGGATGATAGAAAATTCATTTTTCTATGTTGGTTCAAGCAACATTATTATCCATTTGTGTTATCTCCAACACACATACTTATAATGCTTATCTATTCAGACACTTAAATATGATAGTTATATAGTGCATTCTTGACAAGCATTACAATATATCCTTATAAGATTACATACTAGTACATTCATAATGCTTGCAAGCTTACATTATTTTTCATATTCCCTCTCCCAAAAAATTCCTTGTCTCATATGGATGCAATGAATTTTCAAGGGGACATATCATGTCACTAATATTCTCAATGTCTAGATTTACAAACAGTTACAAGTTCTTAAAAAAATTCATCTTTTGCTCTTATGGTGAATATATAAAAGGTGAACATCCATGATCAAATTCTCATAAGGTCAACTACTTTATATGAATTGCATAATTATATCCTTTGATTATGTAACCTATATACTTTACATTCACGTTTATGAATACTACATACTTTTAGATGCATAATCATTCTAGGATTTATATGCTCCTCAAAACGGGGAGAAAATATGGTGGTTTAATTTGTGTAGTCACATTTTTTCCCATTTAGGTTTGTTCTTATTTTGAGGGAAGTGTTGTTTCTCATGACTGACTAGTCTATAGTCATAGATTCCTTCATGATTATAAATTCATCTAACTTGAATTAAAATTTCACTAACTTCCTTTCATTATCCTAGGGCCAGTTAAACACAAATTTATGAAATTTGTTGCTATAGCATTATATATGAAGAAATTAATCTACTCATTTTAATCATATCCATCTCTTCAAGCAATATTCACAGATCATTTGTAGAAACACTTCAATTAACATATTAAAATGAATTTGTTTTATATAAATATTGTAAGAGAATTTGAATGGTTGAGGATTTCTTGTTTTACTTGTTCATTCATGTTTCTTAAGGTTGAAAATGTCCCTTTGTTATAGAACTACATCCCTAGAAAGTTATTTATAACCACCACTAGTTTCTTAGATATCAAGAAGACAAATAAGCCAAAGTTGATCAAGTGAAGTAAAGAACAAAATTCTATAAAATACATAGTATAAACTCATGGGTGTTGGGACAAACTCTCAATCACAAAATCCCCCTTAATCACAAAACTCATTCTTACATGATGTCAATAGAAGATTTCATTTCTATTAATATACTAAAATTTTACTTTGTTTAGTTTCCCTATCATTATGGAGAGACTTCTCTAATTAGAATAGGTCACTAGTAACAAATTTATATAATATATTGATTTTTCTCTCTCTTTAACTTTTCCTTATTGTGAATATTATTTATAAATTAGGATAGGTTACCAACATCAAATAACTTTGATGTACTACAAATTTTCTCTCTTTATTTTTCCATCATTTTGGAGAGTTTTCTTGAAGCGAAAAAGGACACCAATGTTGAATGTATTTCATAAGCTAATAGTTCGCCCTGTTCAGTTTGCCCTCATTATAGATTACCTTTCCAAATTCAAATATGTCACTAGTATAAAATATCTTCAATATTTCAAAAAAATTCTCTCTTCAATTTGTACTATTTGTGGAGAGTCCTCCTAAATTGGCCAAATGACTAGCATCCTCAATTATTTTCTTAATATTTTCAAACAACCTCTCTTAGTTGTTCTCTAAAACTTTAGTTTATCCTATATATTTTCTACCTATTTGTCTACTTAAATATGTGACTTCAACATACTTTCCAGCAAGTGTTGGCCAAATATCATATATGCATATTGGACCCTTTTTCTAGAAATTAAAAGAACCCAATGCACTAACATATTAGGATAAATGACACTAATCTAAGGCATGAAAGAAATTAAAAACCCTCTAGTATTTCTATATTTGATACATATTAAAAATGCTAAGTACACTATAGGCATATTTCAAAGAAAACATAGAGGCGTGTCAATAGCTTCTATATATATTCACTAGCTTTATACAATGCCTTAGTCCTACAAAATCATCTCAATTAGACTTCCTATCAAGTAAGAACTATCCTACATATAATTCCCTTAAAGAAGACAAGAGTGGTTCTAATTTTAGATGTTGATGTCCTCACCTTAGATGGTAGATATAGCATTCAAGTAACATCTATTAGTCCTAAATAAAAATTTGGGTCTAAATAAGAGTTTTTCATCCCCTTTAAACAACAAATCAAAGAGAATATTGTGTCTTTGTCTTTCCATTCAATATATTTGTATAGGGCTAGATCCCTATTACTTTAATAGGAGAACTACCAATAATTAATAATATTTGAATGTCTTGTCCCAATGTTAACGCAATGATTAGAATAATTGGCTAGTCTAATTATGTCTCCCTATTTATGATTGTGGAAGCATCATCTTATCCTTAGCCTAGCTATCTTATCCCTAACCTAGATAAAGTATAATAAAAAGGAGTTGTAATGTATGGCTATTCAACAACTTGAGTTACAAGGTGTTTTTGTTTTTTTGGGTAAACTCAAGGTTTTAGTTTGGTTTGAGCCCAAAGAGATGACTTATGAAGGATCTCTTCCCACTTTAACTGTACTTCCCTTCCTAGTGCATAATCATGAACCTAACTAGTCTTTATTACCTCTACCAAGCCATGTAGGTTTTATTTATCCGTAAATGCACAATATTAATTCATGGGTCCCATGGAACATGTACCAAGTGCCTCTAGTTCAACTACACTAGTTATGAATCCACTCATAGACCCACTCACCCTCCTCCCACAACACATGACTAAACACATGATTTACCTATATGGAGATCCCCTAACATATTCCAGACTAGATCTCTCCACTATATTTTACTATAACTCTCTATTAAATAATGGTGTGTACTGATAATATAACACAAAGTATGTTGGTTAGCCCATAATAGCGTGTCTCACTTTTGGGCCAATATAGGACATTGAAAACAACATTTTCACCCAATTTTCACTTTTTGGCATTAATAGAAACTAAAATGTGAACTAATTATTTTATAATCATTGATATATATTTGGATTTGACAATGTAATACCTAAATAATTTAAGACTATTTTGAAATAATGTATCTTCAACAAATACTAGGGTAGAGGGAGTTCATTATTTAATCTTTGGGGGGATAGTCATGGATGATTTATCAAATTTTCACATTATCAAATTGCATGAGGATTTTAAATAATTTGAAAAGAAAATTTAAACAAACTAAATATTTTAATGTACCTAAAAAGTTGCCTAATTCATGAAGAAAGTGGATTCGCAAAATCCGGTAATAAGATGCAAATTATTTGAGCCAATAAGGTTTAAGAAAAACAATTTTTATAATTTGAAAACTTAAATATCATGCATCTTAACTATTTAAAAAAAATTTTAAAAAACATGAAAGAAAAAATTCATAGATATAATTGGTGGAAGAGCAATTGAATAATAACAAGTTAATGAAAATTGTGTGCAATTGCAATAGTACTAATAACATTAGAACATCAAGTTAATTACTACTTTTCTAACTATATATTTTTTTAATAATCTGAATAAATTAAAAAATTTAATTCTTATTCATCACAATATTCTTATTCTCATTTATGTAATTTCATCATAGTATTATTTTAAATAAAAGATATAATTTTCTCTATAACCTAAATAAATTAATGATTTGATCTTTATTTATTTTCAGTCATATATTTATATGATAAAATTATTTATTTAAGTATAGATTTCAATATTTCAAAAAAAATGAACAATTAAGATTTAGCAGCAGCTAAATGAAAAAATACACACAACTGAATCCAGACCTTGTGTTACTGAGCCACTATATAGTACTCTTCTAAATTAACTTCAACTCCATTTCCAATAATAAGATGTATAATTTTCTATAATGAATAATATTGAAAATAAATTAATATAAAAAAAATAAATGGTTCCATCCTGCCTTTGTCGCCTCATAAAATCACGAGCAAACTTTTGTTGACTTGCTTTTGTTTCGTGTGGGAAACGGAACATTGATTGACTTGCTTTGCTTTGTAATTTTGTTCTCCGTCAAGTCAATAAATACATCATTATAACGTATTTCTCACTTCAAATCCCTTTCTAAATTCAACAGTTTTTCCCCATCTTTGTTGACTAGCGTATTATAAATACTCTCATAATACCCCTCTTCTTATCATGCACACCGATCTATGCTCTTCTGCTCTGCTCTGCTCTGGGTATCCTTTCTACTCCATTCTTCATTTCTTTCTTTATTTACTTACACTTTCTTTCTTTCTTTTCCCCCATTCTTCATTTCTTTCTTTATTTACTTACACTTTCTTTCTTTCCTTCTTTATTACTTACAGTCAGTCTGATTCTTTTGAATCAAACATTGTTGCAGGTGAGAAATGGAGAAATTGTGTGTTATTCTATGCTTCTTTATTGTCATTACATGCTCTTCTCTTTGTGCAACCTGCTATCCTTCATGCTTCCCACATGAGAGAGATGTCCTTCTGGCTTTCAAGAATGAGTATGATGATTACATGGATTCAGATAGAGCCAAGCAATATAAGGAGTCATGGAGAGGGTTTAATTGCTGCGACTGGTATGGTGTTCAATGCACCCAACATTCCTCCCACGTCATCGGACTCACCTTCTCCACTAAGCATACGTATTGGATTTCACACAATCCTTATGTTTACAAAACACTCATTCCAGTTTTGTTTCAATTGCGGCACATAGAGCATTTGGACTTGAGCTGGAATTCTTTCAGTGGCCCTTTACCCAAAGGTACTTATTTTAGACTTGAGCATTTTGGACTTGAGCATGAATTCTTTCAGTGGCCCTCTACCCAAAGGTACTTATTTTAAAGTTTATATTTATATAAATAATAATATATTTGGTGATCAATTTTTATTTAAATATTATTTTGAACGGTTAAATAATTACTAATCATTTTACATTTTATTTACAAGTAAAAAATAATAAACTGTTATTTTATTTTTGGTTACAATTTGTTTTTTTATTATTGATATTGAATTGTTTAACTTTTTTCAGAACTTTTTGGCCTCCAGAAATTGAGATATCTAGATCTCAGGTACAACCATTTTGAAGGGGAAATTCCCATGGATATTGGCTCCCTGCACACCTTGACACACCTTGACTTGAAGTATAGTGGATTCCAAGGAAGAGTTCCATGGCAGCTTGGGAATCTCTCTCACTTGCAAGTTTTACATCTTTCAGCAAATGTGTTATACAGCTCTACAGAAAATGGGTTATACAGCTCTACAGAAAATGGGTTATACAGCTCTAGTTTAAGGTGGATGGAGAAGTTGCAGGAGTTAAAATATTTGTATCTTAGACACGTGTTGTTGAATATGACAAGTCAAGAATTGGATGCAGTCCTTTCTCATTTGCATCTCCTCCAACACCTTGACCTTTCATACTGCTCTCTAACCATAATCCCCAATGCTATCCAAAACCTCACCTCCCTCTCCTATATTTTTTTAGATGGCAATGAGTTTAGTTCCATAGTGCCTTTATGCTTGGGGAATATGCCTCATTTGCAAGAGCTTGGATTGTCTTACAATACAAAATTAAGTGGAGATATAGGTCAAATATTCTGTGGCAAATGGCCAAAATTGACCATGCTTTTTCTATCAAATATGAATATAACATCATGGAGCATACCATTGTCTATTGGTCAACTTTCATTTTTGACTTATCTTGATCTCTCCTACAATAAACTGAGTGGCAGTATACCTTTGTCTATCGGTCAACTTTCATCACTAGTTGAGCTTGATCTCTCCCATAATGAACTAAGTGGCAATATACCTTTGTTTATTGGTCAACTTTCATCTTTGGAATATCTTGATCTCTCTTCCAACAACCCACAAGGCCACTTTTCTCTTGATGCTTTCAAAAGTCCTAGTAAACTTAATGACCTTGTCTTGTCTCATAATAAACTAAGTGTCCAAATTGATCCAAAATGGATACCTCCATTTTCCTTATCTAGTTTGGGTTTGGCTTCTTGTAATATTGTAGGCATCCTACCTCCATTCTTATCAACACAATATGAATTACAAGATTTGGATCTCTCACAAAATAATCTCTATGGAAACATTCCATCTTGGCTAGGAGGTTTACCCTATCTACAGTACTTGAATCTATCCTACAATAACTTGCAAGGTCGAATTCCATTCACCTTGAACATGAGCTCATTTTATAATGTAGATTTACATAATAATATGTTGAGTGGTTTGCTTCCAATTCCTTCAATAGTTTCCCCAAATTTGCAGCTATTGGATTTGTCACAAAATGGATTCACAGGTGTTATCCCAATACCAATTGGTACACTTCTACTTGGCATTCAATTCTTGTCACTTTCAGCAAATTATCTAAGTGGTGGAATTCCTTCTTCCATTGGTCTTCTGCAAGGATTATATGTTTTGGATCTCTCAAAGAATAAATTATGTGGTAAAATACCATCAAGCCTAACTAATTGCTCCTCTTTGACAAGATTGAACTTGGGAAAGAATTATTTGATAGGACACATTCCAACTCAAATTGGAATGATAAGTTCTCTCCAGACTCTTCAACTAAATGGCAACATGTTGAAGGGAAACTTTCCATCAAGTCTTCAAAACTGTTCTGGCTTGCAAATTTTAGATGCAGGTGAAAATTTATTGGTGGGCAATATACCACTTTGGCTAGCACAATTCTCTAACTTGATGATACTTGTTTTGAGGTCAAATGATCTTCATGGGAACATTCCAAATCAATTAAGCAATCTTTCCAACCTCCATGTGTTGGATATTTCAGGTAATAATTTGACTGGAGCCATCCCACCAAAGTTGGGAAAGTTGAAAGCTATAATGGATGCAGAAGTAAAAATCTCAAATAGTAGTCATCATAATTCAGGTTACTACTACAAAGAAGGGGTCCAAGTGAGAAACAAAGGATTGGATCAAGTGTATGTCAATTCCATTTTGTTACTTATTACTTGCATTGATCTATCTAGGAATCAGCTATCAAATGGCATTCCTTCAACAATTGGAAGTCTTAAAGGTCTACACACATTGAACTTGTCAGGAAATAGCCTCACTGGAAAAATTCCAATTACTTTTGGAATGTTAGAGCAATTAGAGTCATTGGACCTTTCAAATAATGAATTAAAAGGTGAGATTCCAAGTCAGCTATTAAACCTCTCATTTATGAGTTCTTTCATTGTATCTAATAACACACTTTGTGGAAGAATCCCAACAGGGGGTCAATTTGCAACATTTATTGATCCTGCATATTTCTCTGGGAACCCTAGCCTTTGTGGATTTCCACTTGATAATGAAACTTGTAAATGTGGAACAACTAATCATATCAAACCTACTCAAGAAGATGTGGATGAGAGAGGAGAAATCCCATGGCATTGGTATGTTGAGTGGATGACAAGCTTTGCTGCTGGATTTTGGGGAGTATTTGGAATCTTGATTTTCAAAAAGTGTTGGAGAAGAAGATTCATTCAAGTCTTAGATGAAGTTGCAATTATTTTTTTAGATAGAATAAGAGATATTAGGTAGGTCAATATAGTTTGACAAATGTAATTTTGATGTGGAAAGATGTATTTCTCAGTTGACACATGTACCAAGGAAGATACTAGTTAATAAAATATTTGTAATTAACTAATCAGCACAAAAATCCACCAATAGAAAAATTCAAGTATTTTCTATTATATACAAAATTCATATATGATGGAAACATGTTGACATTTTTTTCCATGTTTAGTAATATGGGGAAACAAGTGCAAAATGGAAATGAAAACAATCTTGTGTTTGAGGAGAAACACTAATTTTTTGTGTTGTTGATTGATGTAGATTTCATTCAATTTATCTTTTTAAAGTTGTGATTTTAATGTGTGAAAAAATAACTATTTATTATATTCTTTATTTTTTCTTGCCCCAAGAAAGTTTGTTAGGATCTATTAAATGCAATTCTTTGTGATAACCAACTAGTAAATATCTAGAAATAAACAATGACTAAATCTGCTAAAATTTGTAATCATCTATTTCTCATATAATTATATGATAATTAATGTATTAGTTTTTATTGTAATGGGATGTTACAAATGAATCTGTGAGTTGATAAATTTTTTAAATTATTCAATACCTTTTTAGTATTAAATTGGATTGCCCACCATTATATGTTGATTAGGTCGACTACTATATTATATGATATCTTGTTAATATTAGATTTAAATATCAATTAGGGTATGCAAAAGATGCACTACTCCCTACTTCTTTGATACATTAATTTCATTTTCCGATGTTCGTGATTTGCAAGTGATATTGAGTAAGATTAAGAACACGTGGTTTTGAACACATTGAAGAAATAAGAACATGTATATTTGATGTCATCTAAAATAATTTTGGGTTAAATTTGTTTCCTATTATACTTACATTGGTGTGCCTTTAATGAGACTTCCCTTCAATATTGTAGAATAAAGTTGCAAGCCTCCTAAATGGGAGATCTTAAGTTCAAATCTCAAAAAGAATTGTTCAATATAAATAAAAAACAAACATTATGCAAGGGTCATGTTGCATTCGTTATTCTTGAGAGAGTGTTCAAACACTTATTTTTTTAAGATGCAAAAAAAAAATGTACTCTTTTCAAGCTTTAATGCCACCAACAATATTGAAAGGTTATAATATACTAGTAATTACACCTTAGTGTGCAATGGGTATGCCAAAAAGGTGTAGAAGGTTAATCATAAAAAAAATTGTCTATTTTTTTCTTACAAGATGGGAGGGAGAAGATATAGATATTGGGGATACATATAGAATGGATGATAGAGGAGATGGAGGAGATAAAGAGAGAGAGAGAGAGAGGGTTAAAGAGATAGATGAGAGATGGATAGATAAAGATAAACAAAAGGGGGAGAGATAGATAGCGGAGAAATAGGGAGTGAGTATGTATGTGTGAGTGAGAGAGATACAGAGATAGGAATAGGGATTGTGTGTGCAAGAGTGAGAGAGAGATAGGAATTTGAACATGATCAAAATAAATTTCCTAAATTAGGAAAGGTAGAGAGAGGAAGAGATAGGGAGTAGAGAGATAGAGAGATAATGATATAGAGATAGAGGAAGAGATGAAAGGAGAAATATGGAGATGTACATATAGAGTTCTAGGAAGAGGAGTAGGAGAGAGAGGGATATAGATGGATGGATATGGAGAGACATTTATAGATATAGAAGGGGGGCTAGGAGAGAGAGAGAGAGAGAGAGAGAGAGAGAGAGAGAGAGAAATAAATAGGGAGATAAAGAGAGATAGAGGGAGAGATACAGATAGAGAGAGATGATGATATAGTGAGATATACAAGGAGAGAGAGAGAGAGAGAGAGAGAGAGAGAGAGAGAGACAGAGAGAGAGACAGAGAGACAAAGAGAGACAAAGAGAGAGACACAGAGAGATACACACACACACACACACACACACACACACACACACACACAGAGAGAGAGAGAGAGAGAGAGAGAGAGAGAGATATGGAAAGAGAAATAGGGGAGTAAGGGAAATAGGAAAAGAGAGAGGTAGGTAAGAGAAAGGGAGAGACATATAGATAGAGAGATAAATAGGGGGGGAGAGAGATTGAGAGAGAGAGAGGGAAAATGTAGAGATAGAGAGGGATGAGGAAAGTGATAGAGAGATCAAGAGTTTGACAGATAGAGGTAGAGAAAGAGATAGAGAGTGAAATGTAGATAGAGAGAAATATAGAGATAATGATATAGAGTATGAGAGATGAAGGAGTGAGGGAGAGAGAGAAAGATATCTCAATAGATAGAGAGGTATAGATTACCTATAAAATGCCTACAATATTTAGGTTTGTAGTCATTAGATTTAAATTTTAGAACATACGACTTAAATTTGTAATGAAGAAGACATTAAGTGGCCTAATCTAAGATATCAAATGGTTTATATGTGTGGACCGTGTTAGTGTTAAATAAGCTATAATAAAATTTCACTAACAAAATCTAAATACATAAAAAATAAAATGAAACACAAATTTATATTATAAATGATATAAATTAAAAAATAATATATGTTTTTATCCCTTACATATAAGAACACAAAAAAATAAATGACACATTTTTTCTAAACATTATTTTAACTTATATAATATGTTTCAAAATACAAAATATCAACATTCTTCTCATTAAATATTCTCTAATAAAAATATATGAAGTGATATATAGATGCATAGAGAGAGGGATATATAGATAGAGAGGGGGAGGGAGTGGGAAAGATGGGAAGATAGAGATAGAGGGTGCAAGAGGGGTGCCCTAAAAATTGAAAATAAAAATAAAATATGAAATTGAAGGGATAGCCTAAGTAAGTCAAACAATTGGAGAGGAATTATACAAATTATTATTATTAAAATAAAGTGTACACATCCTTTTAAAAAAGAAAAACATATCATATAATATAAACATATTATTATGTAACATATATAGATATTATATATTAATATATAATATTATATTTATATTTAATTTTAATAAGTATTATCTATAAATGGATATCATATAATATTTATTTTCAATAGTGTGCTTTATATTTCATATAATATGTAATAGTAAATATAATATTATTAAATGTAAAATTAACATTAAATATATAATATTATACTAAGAAATATTTAAATCTAAAATATTTTTTTTATATTAGAAATCGAGAGAATCCAGAACAAGGAGGCCAGGCCTCAGCAAAACAAAGTTTTCACCGCTACAGGACAACAAAAACCCAAGTAACAATAGGGTGCGTAATCTATACAAAAGAGTACTGACAAACTAACTGCATCATGAGAAGTCAACAAAAGCATCAAGAGAGGATGTTGTCATGGGGTTCAACCCATGTCGCCCATCCCTAAGGTCCTTCCATCCAAACAATGGTCTTTTGACTCTGAATCTATGCCAGTATCTCAACTTGGGCATAGGAGGGCTCCCTGTTATCTTTAATTTCATTATTCAACTTCTTGAGAGCCTCGTCAAAGGAGGATAGGTTGTCCTCGTTGCGCCTCCACTCATAACCATCCTTCATCTTATTGATGAACATGGTGGTATGACCATCCTTGAGGAACCTCAGGATCTTGTGCCTCTCAGCATTCATAGTAGAGGCAACCTGCACGGAAATTTTGAAGAAGGTGAGTCTTCGAAAGGATTCAGTAAGGGCCCTGGCTTGGCCTTCAAACCTATCAGCATTCCTAATTTTCCAAATATACAAAAGAATATTGGAAGATAAATTAAACCAAAAGATATTAGCATCCTTTTTCAATCCTTTAATGTGCCCAAAAATAATTTCCATAGTATTCACAAGATTAGGGATAGAAAAGCCAAACATTAACCAGATTTCCTTAGCAATGGAGAAATCAAAGAAAATATGCCTGCTAGTCTTGGGAAGTTTACAAATAGAGCACAAATCATTATTATCACAATTCCTCTGAAGAGGAAGTCTATTAAGTATCATAAGCCATTTAAAGAACTTGATTTTTTGCTCAATCAGACTTTTCCATAGCATGCTGAAGGTCTTTTTCCATTGCATAACAGGCAAATCAAAATATCCTAAAATGTTAACATGTTTGATGATGGAAACGTCATAAGATAAGACAGAGCAAATGTTATGAGCCTTAATTTTAGCCAAAATAGTACCATCAGCCCATTTAAAAGACATAAATCTATGAGAATCAACATCATAGCCTTTAGGAAGACCGAAATCAATACAAGCCTGCTTAATCATGTTGTAGGCTCTTTTTTGAGTGGGGGGGAGGTTAAATTTTGAGCTGAGATCTTCCCATGTGATAAGAGTATCATGTTCCAAAATGTCAATAAGATATTTGATCCCTTTGCTGGCCCAGGCTCTAGCCGAGCATCCCTGAGTAAGGGCCAAGGGTTTGCTAGCATGGAAGAGGTTCAACCATAAGGATCTCTTGCCATGAATTAGGTCACCATTGTTGACCAAAAACCCCCTAATATGTTCCCAAGCTTTCCAAATAGACTTGAACACACAAGTATCCTGGACAGAAATAGGAAAACCACTGGCCACAAGGTCGGTGAGAGGTAAACCCTTCCAAGACTTAGCATTTTTAGGGACAACCCTCTCAATATTATGTCTAATTAAAACCTTCCAAGATTCCTAACCTTCAAGAGAATGGCAATACCTTGGATCCTAAGATCCTTTAATCCAAGGCCACCAAGAGATTTCTCAATATGGCACCACTTCTAGTTAATAGCGTGTAATTTATTATTACCTGTAGCGTCAAAAATTGTACGCACTTGCTAAAGGGGTACAATTTCACACTTGGTTTAGCTCCCACCTTGGTGCATCTTGCACTTTGCATTGCATTTTCCCTTTAGCACTTAATTAATTAAATTAATTAGGTCTAAGATTCTATTTCATCATCTTCCACATCATAAAGTTGGGCCCTTTCATTAAAGTGTGCCCTTTTAATTTTATTCCTCCAATACTTAATTTAATCAAAAACCCTAATTAGGTCCTATTTTGAACTTGGGGGCTTGATTTCGGGGGTCAAAACATCTCGAAATCACCTGTAACTCCGGGATTCTCTCTAAAATCATCATATCCGATGGCCCTGAAAATTTGGTGAAAAGTTTCCGGGACCATGGCACCCGGAGTGCACACGGTCCTGGACATTTTTCCCAAAATTTTAGGAGTGCGATCCAATCATAAAATAAAGCTTAACCCCAAGCAATTGGCAGGAGATTCAATCTCTAGGTCGGCCAAAAATTGAAATTGAGACCTAGGGCTTCATATATAAGAGCTCTCTTTCTTCATTTGAAAGGATCAACAAATTATCTAAGTGGTGGCATTCCTTCTTCCATTGGTCTTCTACAAAGACTAGATGTTTTGGATCTCTTAAAGAATAAATTATGTGGTAAAATACCATCAAGCCTAACTAATTGCTCCTCTTTGACAAGATTGAACTTGGGAAATAATTATTTGATAGGATACATTCCAAATCAGATTGGAATGATAAGTTCTCTCTAGACTCTTCAACTCAATGGCAACATGTTGAAGGGAAACTTTCCATCAAGTCTTCAAAACTGTTCTGGCTTGCAAATTTTAGATGCGGGTGAAAATTTATTGGTGGGCAATATACCACTTTGGCTAGCACAGTTCTCTAACTTGATGATACTTGTTTTGAGGTCAAATGATCTTCATGGGAACATTCCAAATCAATTAAGCAATCTTTCCAACCTCCATGTGTTGGATATTTCAGCTAATAATTTGACTAGAGCCATCCCACCAAAGTTGGGAGAGCTGAAAGCTATAATGGATGCAGAAGTAAAAATCTCAAATAGTAGTCATGATAATTCAGGTTACTACTACAAAGTAGGGGTCCAAGTGAGAAACAAAGGATTGGATCAAGTGTATGTCAATTCCATTTTGTTACTTATTACTTGCATTGATCTATCTAGGAATCAACTATCAAATGGCATTCCTTCAACAATTGGAAGTCTTAAAGGTCTACACACATTGAACTTGTCAGGAAATAGCCTCACTGGAAAAATTCCAATTACTTTTGGAATGTTAGAGAAATTAGAGTCATTGGACCTTTCAAATAATGAATTAAAAGGTGAGATTCCAAGTCAGCTATTAAACCTCTCATTTATGAGTTCTTTCATTGTATCTGATAACATGCTTTGTGGAAGAATCCCAACAGGGGGTCAATTTGCAACATTTATTGATCCTGCATATTTCTCTGGGAACCCTAACCTTTGTGGATTTCCACTTGATACTAAAAATTTTAAATGTGGAACAACTAATCATATCAAACCTACTCAAGAAGATGTGGATGAGAGAGGAGAAATCCCATGGCATTGGTATGTTGAGTGGATGACAAGTTTTGCTGCTGGATTTTGGGGAGTTTTTGGAATCTTGATTTTCAAAAAGAATTGGAGAAGAAGATACATTCAAGTCTTAGATGAAGTTGCAATTATTTTTTTAGATAGAATAAGAGATATTAGGTAGGTCAATATAGTTTGACAAATGTAATTTTGATGTGGAAAGATTTATTTCTCAGTTGACACATGTACCAAGGAAGATACTAGTTAATAAAAATTTTGTAATTAACTAATCAGCACAAAGATCTATCAATAGAAAAATGCTGGTATTTTCTATTATATACAAAATTCATATATGATGGAAACACGTGAACATTTTTTCCATGTTTAGTAATATGGGGAAACAAGTGCAAAATGGAAATGAAAGCAATTTTATGTTTGAGGAGAAACACTAATTTTTTGTGTTGTTGATAGATGTACATTTCATTTAATTTATCTTTTTAAAGTTGTGATTTTAATGTGTGAAAAAATAACTTTTTATTGTATTCTTTATTTTTTCTTGCCCCAAGAAATTCCGTTAGCATCTATTAAATGCAATTCTTTGTGATAACCAACTAGTAAATATCTAGAAATAAACAATGACTAAATTTTCTAAAATTTGTAATTATCTATTTCTCATATAATTATATGATTAATGTATTAGTTTTTATTGTAATGGGATGTTACAAATGAATATGTGTGAGTTGATAAATTTTCTAAATTATTCAATACCTTTTTAGTATTAAATTGGATTGCCCGCCATTATATGTTGATTAGGTCGACTACTATATTATATGATATCTTGTTAATATTAGATTTAAATATCAAGTATGGTATGTGAAAGGTGCACTACTCCCTACTTATTTGATACATTAATTTCATTTTCTGATGTTCGTGATTTGCAAGTGATATTGAGTAAGATTAAAGACACATGGTTTTGAACACAATGAAGAAATAAGAACATGTATAATTGATGTCATCTAAAATAATTTTGGGTTAAAGTTGTTTCCTATTATACTTACATTGGTGTGCCTTTAATGAGACTTCCCTTCAATATTGTAGAATAAAGTTGCAAGCCTCCTAAATGGGAGGTCTTAAGTTCAAATCTCAAAAAGCATTGTTCAATATATTAAAAAAAAACATTATGAAAGGGTCATGTTCCATTGGTTGTTCTTGAGAGAGTGTTGAATCACCTATTTTTTTAAGATGCAAAAATAAAAATGTACTCTTTTCAAGCTTTAATGCCACCAACAATATTGAAAGGTTATAATATACTAGTAATTACACCTTAGTGTGCAATGGGTACGCCGAAAAGGTGTAGAAGGTTAATCATAAAAAATGGTCTAATTTTTTCTTACAAGATGGGAGGGAGAAGATTTAGATATTGGGGATACATATATAATGGATGATAGAGAAGGAGATGAAGGAGGTAAAGATATAGAGGGATAAAGAGAGAGATGAGAGATGGATAGATAAAGATAAACAAAAGGGGGAAAGATAGGTAGAGGAGAAACAGAGAGTGTGAGTGAGAGATATATAGAGATAGGAATAGGGACTGTGTGTGCAAGAGTGAGAGATAGATAGGAATTTGAACATGATCAAAATAAATTTCCTAAATTAGGAAAGGTAGAGAGAGGAAGAGATAGGGAGTAGAGAGATGAAGAGATAACGATATAGAGATAGAGGGAGAGATGAAAGGAGAAATATGGAGATGTAGATATATAGTTCTAGGAAGAGGAGTGGGAGAGAGAGGGATATAGATGGATGGATATGGAGAGATATTTCTAGATATAGAAGGGGGGCTGAAAGAGAGAGTGAGAGAGGAAGATATAGAAATAAATAGGGAGATAAAGAGAGATAGAGGGAGAGATACAGATAGAGAGAGATAATGATATAGTGAGATATACAAGGAGAGAGAGAGAGAGAGGGGGGGGGGGGGAGTAAGATAGAGGGAAAGAGGAAAAGGGAGAGGTAGGTATACACGAGAAGAGAAAGGGAGAGAGACATATAGATAGAGAGATAAATAGGGGGGAGACAGAGATTGAGAGAGAGAGGGGGGGAAATGTAGAGATAGAGAGGGATAAGGAAAGTGATAGAGAGATCAAGAGATTGAGAGATAGAGGTAGAGAAAGATGTGGATAGAAAGAGATAGAGAGTGAAATGTAGATAGAGAGAAATACAGAGATAATGATATAGAGTATGAGAGATGAAGGGAGTGAGCGAGAGAGAGAAAGATATCTCAATAGACAGAGAGGTATAAATGACCTATAAAATGCCTACAATATTTAGGTTTGTAGTCATTAGATTTAAATTTTAGAACATATGACTTAAATTTGTAATGAACAAGACATTAAGTGGCCTAATCTAAGATATGAAATGGTTTATATGTGTTGATCGTGTTAGTGTTAAATAAGCTATAATAAAATTTCACTAACAAAATCTAAATACATAAAAAATAAAATGAAACACTAATTTGTATTTATAAATGATATAAATGAAAAAATAATATATGTCTAATTCTTTTGAATCAAACATTGTTGCAGGTGAGAAATGGAGAAATTGTGTGTTATTATATGCTTCTTTATTGTCTTTACATGCTCTTCTCTTTGTGCAACCTGCTATCCTTCATGCTTCCCACATGAGAGAGATGTCCTTCTGGCTTTCAAGAATGAGTATGATGATTACATGGATTCATATATAGCCAAGCAATATAAGGAGTCATGGAGAGGGTTTAATTGTTGTGACTGGTATGGTGTTCAATGCACCCAACGATCCTCCCACGTCATCAGACTCACCTTCTCCACTAAGCATATGTATTGGTATTCACACAATCCTTTTGTCTACAAAACACTCATTCCAGTTTTGTTTCAATTGCGGCACATAGAGCATTTGGACTTGAGCTGGAATTCTTTTAGTGGCCCTCTACCCAAAGGTACTTATTTTAGAGTTTATATTTATATAAATAATAATATATTTGGTGATCAATTTTTATTTAAATATTATTTTTATTGGTTAAATAATTACTAATCATTTTAGATTTTATTTACAGTAAAAAATAATAAACTGTTATTTTATTTTTGGTTACAATTTGTTTTTTTATTATTGATATTAAATTGTTTAATTCTTTTTAGAACTTTTTGGCCTCCAAAAATTGAGATATCTATATTTCAGTTACAACCATTTTGAAGGGGAAATTCCCATGGATATTGGCTCCCTGCACACCTTGACACACCTTCACTTGCATCATAGTTGATTCCAAGGAAGAGTTCCATGGCAGCTTGGGAATCTCTCTCACTTGCAAGGTTTACATCTTTCAGGAAATGGGTTATACAACTCTAGTTTAAGGTGGATAGAGAAGTTCCAGGAGTTAAAATATTTGTATCTTAGTGACATGTTGTTGAATATGACAAGTCAAGAATTGGATGCAATCCTTTCTCATTTGCATCTCCTCCAACAACTTGGCCTTTCAAATTGCTCTCTAACCATAATTCCCAACGCTATCCAAAACCTAACCTCAATCTCCCATCTTTTTTTAGATGACAATGACTTTAGTTCCACAATGCCTTTATGCTTGGGGAATATACCTTATTTGCAAGAGCTTCGTTTGTCCTACAATACAAAATTAAGTCTAGATATAGGTCAAATATTGTGTGTAAAATGGCCAAAATTGACTAGGTTTTATTTGTCAAATATGAATATAAAATTATAGAGCATACCATTGTCTATTAGCCAACTTCCATCTTTGACTTATCTTGATCTCTCCTACAATAAACTAAGTGGCAATATACCTTTGTCTATCGGTCCACTTTCATCTCTAGTTGAGCTTGATCTCTCCCATAATGAACTAAGTGGCAATATACCTTTGTTTATTGGTCAACTTTCCTCTTTGGAAGATCTTTATCTCTCCAATAATGAATTCAGTGGCATTATACCTTTGTCTACTAGTCAACTTTCATCTTTGACACATCTTGATCTCTCTTTCAACAACCTATGAGGCCATTTTTCTCTTGGTGCTTTCAAAAGTCCTAGTAAACTCAACGACCTTGTCTTGTCTTATAATAAATTAAGTGTCCAAATTGACCCAAATGGATACCTCCATTTTCATTATATGCTTTGGGTTTGGCTTCTTGTAATATTGCAGGCATCCTACCTCCATTCTTATCAACACAATATGAATTACAAGATTTGGATCTCTCACAAAATAATCTCTATGGAAACATTCCATCTTGGCTAGGAGGTTTACCTAATCTAATACACTTGAATCTATCATACAATAACTTGCAAGGTCAAATTCCATTCACCTTGAACATGAGTTCCTTTTACAATGTAGATTTACATAATAATATGTTGAGTGGTTTCCTTCCAATTCCTTCAATAGTTTCCCCAAATTTGCAGCTATTGGATTTGTCACAAAATGGATTCACAGGTGTTATCCCAATACCAATTGGTACACTTCTACTTGGCATTCAATTCTTGTCACTTTCAACAAATTATCTAAGTGGTCGAATTCCTTCTTCCATTGGTCTTCTACAAAGATTATATGTTTTGGATCTCTCAAAGAATAAATTATGTGGTCAAATAACATCAAGCCTAACTAATTGCTCCTCTTTGACAAGATTGAACTTGGGAAATAATTATTTGATAGGATACATTCCAACTCAAATTGGAATGATAAGTTCTCTCTAGACTCTTCAACTGAATGGAAACATGTTGAAGGGAAACTTTCCATCAAGTCTTCAAAATTGTTCTGGTTTGCAAATTTTAGATGTGGGTGAAAATTTATTGGTGGGTGATATACCACTTTGGCTAGCACAATTCTCTAACTTGATGATACTTGTTTTGAGGTCAAATGATCTTCATGGGAACATTCCAAATCAATTAAGAAATATTTCCAACCTCCATGTGTTGGATATTTCAGGTAATAATTTGACTGGAGCCATCCCACCAAACTTGGTAAAGCTGAAAGCTATAATGGATGCAGAAGTAAAAATTTCAAATAGTAGTCATGATAATTCAGTTTACTACTACAAAGCAGAGGTCCAAGTGAGAAACAAAGGATTGGAGCAAGTGCATGTCAATTCCATTTTGTTACTTATTACTTGCATTGATCTATCTAGGAATCAACTATCAAATGACATTCCTTCAACAATTGGAATTCTTAAAGGTCTACACACATTGAACTTGTCAGGAAATAGCCTCATGGGAAAAATTCCAATTACTTTTGGAATGTTAGAGCAATTAGAGTCATTGGACCTTTCAAATAATGAATTAAAAGGTGAGATTCCAAGTCAGATATTAAACCTCTCATTTACGAGTTCTTTCATTGTATCTAATAACATGCTTTGTGGAAGAATCCCAACAGGGGGTCAATTTGCAACATTTATTGATCCTGCATATTTCTCTAGGAACCCTAGCCTTTGTGAATTTCCAGTTGATAATAAAACTTGTAAATGTGGAACAACTAATCATATCAAACCTACTCAAGAAGATGTGGATGAGAGAGGAGAAATCCCATGTCATTGGTATGTTGAGTGGATGACAAGTTTTGCTGCTAGATTTTGGGGAGTTTTTGGAATCTTGATTTTCAAAAAGAATTGGAGAAGAAGATACATTCAAGTCTTAGATGAAGTTGCAATTATTTTTTAGATAGAATAAGAGATATTAGGTAGGTCAATATAGTTTGACAAATGTAATTTTGATGTGGAAAGATGTATTTCTCAGTTGACACATGTACCAAGGAAGATACTAGTTAATAAAATATTTGTAATTAACTAATCAGCACAAAGATCCATCAATAGAAAAATGCAAGTATTTTCTATTATATACAAAATTCATATATGATGAAAACACATCAATAATTTTTTTCCATGTTTAGTAACTTGGAGAAACATGTGCAAAATGGAAATGAAAACAATTTTGTGTTTGAGGAGAAACACTAATTGTTTGTCTTGTTGATTAATGTAGATTTCATTTAATTTATCTTTTAAAAGTTCTGATTTTAATGTGTGAAAAAATAACTATTTATTGTATTCTTTATTATTTCTTTGTGATAACTAACTAGTAAATATCCAGAAATAAACAATGACAAATTTACTGAAATTTGTAATTATCTATTTCTCATATAATTATATGATTAATGTATTAATTTTTATTGTAATGGGATGTTACAAATGAATATGTGTGAGTTGATAAATTTTCTAAATTATTCAATACCTTGTTAGTATTAAATTGGATTGCCCACCATTATATGTTGATTAGGTCGACTACTATATTATATGATATCTTGTTAGTATTAGATTTAAATATCAACTATGGTATGTGAAAGGTGCACTACTCCCTACTTCTTTGATACATTAATTTCATTTTCTGATGTTCGTGATTTGCAAGTGATATTGAGTAAGATTAAAGAGACACGGTTTTGAACACAATGAAGAAATAAGAACATGTACAATTGATGTCATCTAAAATAATTTTGGGTTAAAGTTGTTTCCTATTATACTTACATTGGTGTGGCTTTAATGAGACTTCCCTTCAATATTGTAGGATAAAGTTGCAAGCCTCCTAAATGGGAGGTCTTAATTGTTGCGATAGAGCCAAGAAATATGAGTCTTAGAGAGGGTTTAATTGTTGCGAGTGGTATGGTGTTCAGTGCAGCCACTTGTCCTCCCATGTCATAGGACTCACCTTCTCCACTCAAACTAGCTGGTGTAAACACCTAAAACTTGCACAACTAATTAAATAAATTTTATTCATTTAATCATCATTTATTCATCTATAAATTAGACTAAGGTTTAGTTAATATCCCTATCAACCTATTAATCAAATTAAACACTTGATTAAAATCCATTTCTTTTCGCCTAACCTATTAATTAAACTAAGGTTTGATTAAATCCCCTCTAGCCATATTAATTAAATTTACATTTAATTAAAAATTTCCATTTACCCCCTTTAATTAAATCTATATTTAATTAAAATCCCCTTTGCATTTAAATAAATCAAAATTTATTTAAAATTCCCCCCACTTGCAAAATCCTACAAATGCAAGTTGCATCCTCTATTTTGGCTAAAATAAATCTTTTATTTTACCAAAATTACCTATTTTCCCTCACCCACTTAATTATATCCTTTCCCCAAATTTTAGGAGGTCACTTCTCAAATTTGGAAGAAAGTCTTTTAAATGCATTAAAAGACTTCATTTTTCCAACAAGTTCCCCAAATTTAGAAGGAATCTTACAAATTTGTCCCCCATTAATGGTTAAATCAACCTCCCTTCATGATTAGAGATTTTCTCTCTAACTTAACCCTCATCTAACCCAAGGGTCTCATCAAGCACTCATGGCTTTGATCCTAGTTATCCTATTAACCCATGCACAAGAGTTTACCCCTTGGGTAAAGGCTTTGACCCTAGTTATCCACTAACCCAACCATAACCTTACCTCCCAAGGTAACCACCATCTTCTCTCAAGCCCTCTCAAGGTGACATTTGTCAACTTGGGATTGGATTTAATCCCTCACATGGATTGGCAACTTTCAATCCTAGCCCTTGTTGAGATTGCTCAATCTAAACTATCCATTTCTCTATTTTCCCTATAAATAGAGCCTCTTACTTCTTCAAAATCCATGATCCCTCTTCATTTGCATCCAATAAATAGATAAATTGTTTTGTGCAGGTTACTAAGGAGATCCATTGTCTTCTCTTATCATTTTTAGATAATCTTAGTGGCATTATAGCATAGATTTCACCATGTTTTAGTATATCATGCTAGTTTCTTTTTCATGCTAGTTCTATATCATTTTCATATCACTCTCATGCTAGCTTAATATCACACTAATCTTGTTATTTTGCACCATATCATAGTTGTATATCAATAGCATATCACTAAGATCTTAAGTTGCATTCCATTTAGATCTTAGAATCATACATATCTCTTGTTCTTTAGGTTGTCATTTTAAAGATCAAGTGCTCTTCCAAGATGAGAGCCACCTTAAATCTTGAAGATCCTTGGAGATAGAGGACAATGAGACGATTTTGAGAGGTTTTGATTAACTAACTTGTTTTGTTGATTTTAATCTCTAATGCAATGTCCCATTGGTGTGTTTGTGTTGTTTGCCTCTCTTTTGCAAGTACCACAATCTGAGCATACATTTTTGGCACCCACCATGGGGCACGTCCCCATATCTAATATCATTTTCATTTTAGGTTGAACACAAAGATCATGTCAAAATATTAGAATAGTGCATCGGAGAGTTCTTTTAGCACATCCATAGCTTATCCTAGTGCTTACATGGCACATATTAGCACATATAAATCATCTTTCAATGCATCTGATCTTCTTTTTTAGTTCATATCCCTCTCTGTTATTTCAACACATAGGAACACTAGACTAGCGCATCCAGGCCTCAGAATAGCGTATCTGCCTGATTTGCTAGTGCTTAGGAATCATTTCTTAGTGCATTTGTTCCGTAGTTTAGCGCATAGAGCTAACAGAGGCAAAAATTTGTAATAGAGCTAAAAAAATTAGGCTTGTGGAAGGACAATATATATGGAATAGTGACATTTCCTCTTCTCTTTTCTCTTTCTTATACTTTAAGTTATATTCCATATATATTGTCAAGATGTTTGAGAGGGGTTTCAGAGCTCCAGAAGTTATAATGCAAAATCTAGTTTTTCAAATATCCTCCAAATTTTAGACTTAGTCAAATTTTAGGTCATTTCAAGATTAGGAGTGAAAAAATTTGTAACCAAGATAAAATAAAACTCATCTTTCTTTTTTGCATGGATAAAAAGAGCAACAAACTCAAATATTTGTTTTTATGCAAGATAGGATCATCTTTTTTGGGGCTTCAAAAAGAACAATACAACTTTCCAGTTTTTGCAAAAGAGGGGTTAAAATTGAACATCACTTTCCTTTGGTGCTGATTAAAACAAACCTCACATTTCATTTGGGAGATTAAAAATAACCTTCACTTTATTTCAAAATATTTCAAAATTGCAAATCGTTGATTGTTCATTTGATGAATTTACTTTGGTTGACCAGGATCTCTTTGGTTCAAAGTTTTGCTATCTTCACACATTGCTATATTGGGTTAAAAATAACCACGTGTCTTCTATATATCTTTTTAGAAAACAATTGCAATACTGGATAAAAATAAAGTATGTATTTTGTGTCTTGAAAGTGGTAGGAGTATGCTCTCCCCTTAATTGGGCGAACAAAAAGCCAAACCCACTCTTTTATGCTTTCTTTACTTTCAAGCAATTAAATCCTTTAGAGGGCCTCTCTTCCCAAACACCTTGAGGGAGCTAGTGAGAAGAGAATGACCCAAGTGAGTACAACTAAAGCCAAGTATTCTAACTCACTATAATCAAATCACCTTTTTTAGATGAAAATCTTGAGGATGGATCATATTTGAGTTATCTCTTTTGATTTATCTCATATCAAGAACTTTGTAGGGCCTTGAGGTCTCAATCACACTTGTGTGACTATATCTTGTTAGATACTTTGTTGGGATATAGGCCTCAATCGCGCTTATGCGACTTCAAAGGGTATCTTCGAATGAAATCCTTACTACGAACCTTAACATTAGAAACTTTGACCTGAGTCAGTTGCCAAACATTGGAAAATATCATAGTGCAAGGGTGGGGAAGAATCTACCCCCAAGATTACTCACCATTTATCTCCCAAGATAAGTACCCAATTGTGAAGCAATTCACTTTGTGTTAATTTCTGGAAAAAGGCAAAAAAATGGGCACCCTCTAGGGGGTGACAAGGTTGTTTAAGCTGAAGGAGTATCAAGCTATGGGCTATGATATTGTCAATGACCCTTGAATAAAGAGTCTACTTTGTGTGTCTTATTGTGATCCAAACTAGTGAAAACATCATGGATTTGAACACATCCTCAAAAGAACATACACTAAATGTTTAGCATTAGGATTACCATTGTATTTAGGTGTGCTATGTATTCCTTTCATAAATACTAAAACATCTTGCAAAAATATCAATCAACAAATCAAACCAAAAATCAGTTCAAACAAGGAGGAATCATAAAGTGGAGAAGATTTTTAAATCCATCAAAGCATCTTTGAGGAAGTTATCAACATTTCAACTATCTTAGGCAAGATTTTCATCCAACCAATTTAGAGGAGTATAAAACCAAGTGTTCACGAGTTTATCATCCAACTATCTCAATGACAACAATACCTAACTAGGTATTCAAGCTAGCCAAATCAAGTATCCATATCGGGAGACTTTATCCATATCATTTGACATGCTTTGTCATAGGGGCCTATCGAACAAACCCTCTATTAGACTTAGTGAGCTTGAGTATCTGAAATGAAGTATCAATCAAGTCAAAAACATCAACCTATCCAAACTAAAACTTTGATCACTCATGTGACCATCCCTTATCACTTGAAAAAGAAGAAGCTTATTCAAAGGAAATGAGTCCTAGCCTAAATCAAGATCAAGATATCATGGCTCTCCAATCTAATCTTATTTTTTATCAAGATCCCACCTATCAATAATCTTATGATGATGCCCTAATATTTTGGTATTCCATCCATGATGATCCCCTTTTATCTCAAGAACAAAGTCCCATTCAACGTCATCCTCCTAAGCAAGAGCATGATATCTCTTCCATCTCCATCACTAATCTAATTCAAAATCAAGAGAAAATCACAAACTCACATGATCCTACCCCAAGTCAAGATCAAGATCAAGGAATCCTTTCATCCTCCAAATTGATTTTAAGTCCTTTCATTCCAAAGTCAAACTCTTCATCCTCCAAATTTATTTTAGGTCCTTTCATTCCAAAGTCAAACTCTTCATCCTCCAAATCCATTCTAGGTCCTTTCATTCTAAAGTCAAACTCTCCATCCCTTCCATCCATCTTGGGTCCTTACCTCCCTCCATCTACCATTCCATCACCTCAAATGATCCATAAGAAATATCAACAAAGGCACACATCTTTGAGCTTCTTTCAACCATCTATCTAAACATCTTTCCAAAACTATTCTTCCATCATTTCCTTTATCTATTTTGGGTGCTTATATCCCAAAATTCATTTTTCCTCCATCTCTTCATGATTTCTTGAGTTGTGTACCAACACTCATCTTGAATACATTTCCATCTATCCTCACACAAATTGTCAAACATTCTATCTATTATCCAACACCTCTTTTCGATTCTTCCATCCCTTTCATTCAAATCCTTTGCATAAATCTGTCATCTACAAGATAGGTGTTTGTGTCATTTTGTCATATGATTGCCCATGCTTGAATCTCATGTTTAGTCATTTTCCTAGATAATTATTCATGAAATGCTTCAGAATTTGAGGTTGTTCCTCTTTAACATTTTCTTTTGGTTGGGATACACAATCAATCTAGAAAAGAACCACTTATTGTATCTTGGTATCGACATCTTTTGATTACTATATCTCATACACTTAATCAATTTCTCTAAATCATTGTGATCTCTTAGTCAAAGACATGGCTAATGAAAAATCTAAAATCTTGCTTCAACGCCACTATAATTATCAGACCCATGTAAGTTTCATCACTTACAAGTCAATGCAAGAAAAATAAACAGCAAAAAGAAATATCAAAAGATCAAAATCATGAGCAAGAAAAGAAATATCAAAAATAAATGCAATGAAATGCAATATCAAAATGCTTGACTATGGGAACATGCAAATAACTCCATCAGGGCTATGGACACCTAGCTGGCAATGGAGAAATATTCGTGATGTTACAAAGATAACCTCATCAAAGCTATGGATGTTTGCTAGGAATGAGGCTCTATCCAGGATGCTTTTGAAATCAAGGTAACTCGTGTAGCTAGCCACGTTGGATTCTAAAGATTACAATGATCTCATGAGCTAGAATGAACCCAATTGCACACACATGGGTAATCAAATACTAAGTACCTTGATCCAGTTTGGGATTCTTCTTCCCTTTTGATTCTACTTCCTAGTTTCTAGATATGTTCGGTTGAATTTTTCTGAAGGTTCTAAGTGTGGGTTGGGGCTCTATCTTTGAAAAGTTCAAGAACAATTATTCGGGTGGTGCTAGATGTTGTAACAATCTTACATATTACCTTTTTGCAAATGGAAACCTTTATGCTTGGGGGAATAGTTCATCCACTCTATTCTTCCTACCACATCTCCCATTATTACTTCCTCCAATATCCATTACCCTATATAAATTTGTCATTATCTACCATCTTGCTTCACTTTATCCATACCATCTATCCTATCTATTCATTGCTTCTATCATCCAGTGCTATCTACGATCTTGCTTCACTTTATCCATACCATCTATCCTAACTATTCATTTCTTCTATCATCCAATTCAATCTACAATCTTACTTCACTTTATCCATACCATCTATCCTAACTATTCATTGCTTCCATCATCTAGTTCTATCTATGATCTTATTTCTCCTATCCATATCCTATCTCCATCTATATTCCCTTTTCCATCCTTGATCTTGATCAAAACTAAGGACAAAAACATGATTTCAAAAAGCTCTTGACGTGTTTCCTCATAAGATACTTTCATCTTTATCCTATTCATTTCTACTTCAACAGTTCATTCATCCATTCCTTGTCTTGCTATACATTGGGGCAACCAAATACATCTTGCTTCTAATCCAAAAAATTCTAAAAATCACAAAATATCCAAAATAAAAAATAAAAAAATAACAAAATGAAATAAAATTGAAAATCAAAGCATGAAAGCATGGCCCATCCATCAAATCAACAACATGAAAACTCTTGAAGTTTGCAATCAAACTAATCACATGTCTAATTAATCAAGCTATCACTTGAAATCTATCAACATCAATAAGTCTTATATAGGGATAGGTACACTCGAAACCAGACAGATCGGTCTTATACGGGGTACTCACTCTTTGAAACCAGACATTCCTATCAATCATCAAGTCTTGTTAATCTATCCATTAAAAAGGGAGAGCTGACATTGATAATGTGGACACAAAGGTGAATGATGATTTGGGGGAGGAAAAGGGGAAGGAGGTTGAGACTGAAATGGAGAGTGAGAAGGAAGAGAATGCTAGAGAAGAGGAGGAAAGGAAAAAAGATGCCAATTCTGAAAACCTTGATTCTAACCCTATGGGTTCGGATAGCAGGAATGTCACCCCGAAATCAATGGAGGAAGACAACCCTAAATCCGTGAGCACAGAGCAGGGTAGGGATTCAGCGAATACTATTTTGAATACTGCCCAAAATTGCACACTGGAGTCTTTCAATCTCCAGAAGTGGGTTATTGACAACATAACAAGCATTCAGAGCAATCAAAGGGACCTAGAAAACAAGATACACAATTTGATTAAGGAAACAAATTCGGTGAAAAAGAGTGAGGAGGTGGAAACCAGTGAAGCTAAGGAGAAAATTGAGATGCAAGAGTGGTCGAAAAAAGACTTGATAAAAGGGGATTTGAAACATCTAGAGAATGTTATTAGAATTGTAAAAGAAAAGACTGAGGCAAATAATGATAACATCATCAATCAGGTTTCTCAAACTGAGAAGGCATTGAAAAGCTTCATGAACCACAGTCTTGAGGTCTTGAGAGTTTCTTCTCAAAACATGAATGCCTTGGTGGATAACTTAGAGAGGAAAAATTAGAATAAGGATTTAGTAATCATTGAAGATATACCAACCTCCAGCTTTGCTCATCAAATCTCTAGGCGAAGGACCAGGCAGACCACCACTGATATGGAGACAAAAATGAAAGACACTCAATTGAAACATGAGAACAATGATATCAGAGAAGCTGCTAAGGCCATGATGTTGTTGGTTCATAATGCTAAGGAGTCTATAAAAGTTTTCATTTGACTTGTAATGTTGGGTTTTGGATGCCAGTTTCTTGCTGGCTCTTTGTTGTCCTTTTGTCCTAGCTGCTGGTTTTTGTGCTATCTTTTTGCAGTTGTTTTGTCTTGGTCTTATCTTCTCTTGTTTCTTTCTTGTTCATCTATCGTTATGTAAGTGGGTTTCAGGTCCCTTAAAACCTAATTTTCTTTAATCAAAAACATCAACATGTCTTATGCAGGGATAGGTACACTCGAAACTAGACAAAGCAGTCTTATACGGGGTACTCACTCTTTGAAACCAGGCATTCTTATCAATCATCGAACAAATCAAAATAATGACGTAGATCAATATGACTACTAGATTTTGTTCTAGTTAGTCTTATCTTTATCAATTGATGGAAGGACATGCTTATCAATCCTGGGCATACTTAGCGTAGTCACTGTCCTTGATTTATCTGAACAATTATCCATATCATATCCCGTCATGGCTTGGTGGTCAATGTACATATTCCATATCATAATCAGTATCTATAGTGGGGGCAAAATCCTAACCTCGTTGGGGGCAGATCACCTTTGGGTTTCAAATAGACAATCGATCACAACAAACACATTAAGATGAAAAAAAAGATCATGACAATCAATGGTAAAACAAAGAAACATGAATTGATTAAAACTAAACAGCGAGGCATTTGCAAAAAAAATTATCCGATAAAACTACATAGGATGGCATACATGTTTATCTATGGTTGTTTTTTATTTTTGCTTACCATATCTCCCAAGTGACTCAAGGATGTCTTGAAATGAGAGAAGCAAGGAAGGAGTATGATGTTTTGTTTGTTTGTTGGTTGTGAGTAAAGCCTTTTTACTATGCAAATTTGTTCTGTGACGTGATCTGGTGGCATATCGTTGAGGACATTTCCAATTTGTATAGGACAAAAGTTAACTCTGGTTTGTTTTATGCAAGAAACACTCAGGTCATCTTGGTTTAATCATACCTCAACGCTTGTGTCATCTTGCAATATCAAAATCCATGTAAGTTATACTTAGGTCATTATGGTTTAGTTATACCATGATGCTTGTATCAACTTTCAACAAATCAAGGCTCAATGATGATAAAAAGGAAGCATATCTAATTTGATCGAAAGTGTGACAATATCAAGAACAAGAGTGCATTTCATATCAGGTTTCATATCATTGTTAAGTGCTTAGGTACATTTTTCAGATCCTAGAATCTACATTTAGTTGCATATCATCATCATCATCATCATCTAGTCACATTCATCATTGCATCCATCAGATGCATATTCATTGCATCATCATGGAATCTTTCTTCACTTTCATATCTTCATCATTCATCCAACTCTCATCTATCATGTCTTATATAGGATGTATCTTTCCTAAAACTAGGTATTCTACCATTCTATCATGTCTTATACAAGATGTATCTTTCCTGAAACCAGACATTTTGATCAAGTCTTATAGAGGATATATCCCTCTTGAAACCAGATGCTTTGATCATCTTTTTCTTATATGAAAGGTGTCATTCCTGAAACCATAATTGATCTCAATCTTATCAATTCTATCAATCCAATCAATCTTATCAATTCTATCAATCCATTTCATCTGATCCATTCTATCATGCCTTATGTAGGATGTATCTTTCCTGAAACCAGACGTTTGGCTCGGGTCTTATACAAGATATATCGTTCCTAAAACCAGATGCTTTGATCATCTTTTTCTTATATGGGAGGTGTCATTCCTAAAACCAAACTTGATCTCAATCTTATCAATTCTATCTGTGTGCGGGAAAAGTGATGTGATGAAACGGAAAATACGAATTCAGGACTAGTCCAAACACTAATGAGACTCTTGGTGCAAATTATGGAGTTATATGGAATAACTCAACTTCCCAAGGGATGTTCCATTGTTCTCTATCTCACAAGACCCCTCAAGCCAATGCCTTTTCTCTTAGATCACTAAGCAAAGTGACTTAGGGATGACAATCATCAGAATGAGGGATGCTTGATCAATCTAACATGAATGCAATTCTAAATGTGCATGATATTAACAAGTATGATTTAAACTAGCATGTATATGATGATAAGATGAAAGGATTAGTAAAATAACTATCCTAACATGATACACTAGCTAAATATGATTATTATGATAATAGAAATACTTCTAAAATGTTTATTAGATTATTTCTATTCAAAGAGGGACTAAATGCTTTATAAAAATGAGTATAGATTAGATGCATGAAACTTGGATCCTTAAAATGGAGGAATGAGAGCTCTATTTATAGGAAGAATAAGGCAATGGATGGTCAGGATTGGATGATCTTATCAAGGGCTAGGATTGAAAGTTATCAATCCATGTTTACAATTCTCACCAATGAAATGGTGACAATTGTCAACATAAGACTGCTTGAGAGGGGATGTAAGAAGCATTAAATGCTTGAGAAGACCTCATGGTTACCTTAGGAGGTAAGGGTTAAGGTTAGGTTAAGGTTATCCATTGGACAAAGCTTTTACCCAAAGGATAAACTCTTGTGCAAGGGTTAAAGGAATAACCATGGTAAAAGCAATGAATTCTTGATGAGACCCCTGGGTTAGATGTGAGTTGAGTTAGAGAGAAAGTCTCTAATCATGCAAGAGGGTTGAGTTAACCATTAATGGTTTGAAAGACTTTCAAGGTTAACTTGTTGAAGACATAAAGCCTTTAATGGTTTCCAAAGACTTTGAGGGTTTGAGAAGTGACTTCTCTTTTCTTAGGGATGTGACAATATTTAGGGGATGGGTTAGGCTAATTTAGAAGTTATTAGAAGAATCTAGAAGGGGGGTTAGAGAGGCAAGTGGGAGATGTAGGAGAATGCAAGTGGATGGAAGGTAATTTTAATTAAAATAAATTGCTTTATTTCAACAAAATAGATGCAAGTGGGGGATTTAAATAAATTAGATTTATTTATTTTCCATGAGCAATTTAATTAAATGTAAATTTAATTAAAAGGGGAGAAAGGGAAATTAATTAAATAAAGTGATTTATTTAATTAAATGATATGAAAGGCTTAGGTGAATTTAATTAAATAAATTGAATAACTTATTTAATCAAATAGATGAATGTGAATAATTTAATTAAACAAAATTTAATTAAATAGAGGAATGGGGTTAAAATAAATATTAAATATTCACTTAGGAAAGTGGTCATTTTTATACGTCTACATTTTGCCCCTCTTTGAAGTGACGTGTGTGCACATGTTGATTCAAAGAAAAATGTGATGTGTCATCAAAATTTGATCGATGTGATGTCATATATTGAGATGTTGATGTCATGCCCCAGATTTGATAAATGATATTGATAATGCCTCTTTGGGAGATGAATCAAAAAAATTGAAAATTTTGTTGAGTTGATAATCATTTTTTATTTGATCGCATTTTGAAATTTTGTCTGTGTTTAATGCGTGTTAATGGATTCATCTCCTGAAAATGATGTTTGCTAGGGTTAAAAGTGAGAGAATGAGAAAAATACATGCCCCACCTATTAACCCTAATTTTCTTTTACCCTATAAAAAGGTAAAAAGTGATTTTATTTGTATCATTTGCACCCATTTGAATTTGTGTGAGAGTGATATTTGGAGAGTGACAAGATGTTGGTTCCTTATGCTTCACACTGTTTCAAGTGTGTTCGTCGATACCGGAGGCCTGCCACGTATGGTCCACCTGTAAGTCATCCTAATTTTGTCCTTTTTGCTTTTTGTTTTGTCGATTTTGGTTGCATTTTTAATTTTTTGCTTGTGAATTTTACGTTTTAGCGCGTCAGGTTGGTTGCCTAGTGCATACAATACAATAGTTAGCACGTAGGGTTTGCCAACTAGGGTAGCATCTAGGAGCCCTTAGGTAGTGTGTTGTAGGTTTAGGACAGTGCATAGGATAGAATAGCGCATAGGACTAATAGGGTAGCACATGTAGGGAACAAGGTAGTGCGTAGGGTTAACCTAGTGCATAGAGTAAAGGTCTTAGAGTGATGGAGGATTTGGGTAGCGCATAGGGTAAAGGTCTTAGCGCGTAGCCAAGTTTAGCTAGTGCATGGGTGGCAGCTTAGCGCATGGGAGGGCTATCTTAGCACGTGAGTAGGAAAATAGAAAGAAAAGAGTGGGAAGATGGAGTTGTGGGGGAAAAATAGATGAGGAAGATGGTTTTAGGGTTAAATAGGTGTCTGCCATGTGCTTTGGGATGGATTTTTAGCCAATTTTGTGCCTATCGTGATGATGTCTTAGTCTTGATAGATTGTAAAATTGCTTTTGTTGTTGAAGTACCAAGTAGATTGATTGAATGATGATCCTGATTTGTTCTGATTAATAAGAAAAATAGGTTTTCAAGACCTGAAACCTTTAACATATGAGATTAAAAAGGATCATCATAGAGTATCCAGACCATATAATATCAGCTTACAAAATGACTGGAAATAAAGCCAGTAAATAGAAAGGACAACAAAAGAAAGAAACAACAAAACAACGGAAATCAGGAAAACACTGCACAGTTAAAGAGTCTCCAAGAGGTCCTTCTCCTTAATCACCAGCTGGTCGTAGTTGGCCGCAACAACTTTGAGTTCATCCAGCTCCTTATTTTTCTTCTTCTCCTTCTTTTTACCTCTGGTTCTTATTCTGGGTCCTTGAACATCTGTTGTGCCTTCAGTGTCAGGGTCAATTTCTAAAGTGTCCTTCTCCTCATCCAATTTGCTAATGAGGGTTTTGGTATTGCCAGCAGAGACCTTCAGAATGTTTAAGCTTTTCTCTGCGATACTTTTGAGACATTCCTCAATTTTCCTAACTTTACTGATAGTTTCCACCATTATTTGATCCATAGCATTAGCATTTTCTTTCCTCTCAATCAGGTCTTTCTCGATTTGCTCAAATTTGGGGTTGAAGGAGTCTTTTATATTTTCATCTTTAGCAACAATTTTGGTCAAATCCTCCAAATAATTTGCCATAGTCTTCCTTTCACCAGTGTTGATAGTTTTCAGCATCTGGATTATGTGGTTGAGCTTCTTGTTGTCCTCCATAGCTTTCTTGTAACTGGTGATTAACCATTCCATGGTGTCCATAAAACCTTTTATACCCTTAGGAGGAGGGTTTAAGGAGGGAACAATCTTATCAGAATTGTCTTGTTCCTTATTTGGGCTGTCACCAACAATGGCTTTATCTTCAGCTCTATGAACTTCCCTTGTTGTCACCTCCTCCAAGTTCTAGTCAGTTTCCAGAATCTTTTTCTACTTTTGTCCCTCCAGCTCCTTCACATTCTCTTCCTTTCTCTTTTGTCTATTTCTGGTCTGAATATGGACTTTAGTTTTCTTTTTCAATGAACCTTGGGATTTCTCCTTCTCAGAATCTTCAAAGGCCTCTTCCTCTGAGGAGGAGCTAATCTGCAAAATTTTACCTTTAGGTTTCTTGCCCTTCGAAGAGGAAGGCCTAGTTTTCAAATTTTTCCTCTTCTTACCTACTTCAGCTTCCAATTCATCCATAGTCTCCTCAGACTCACTCATTGAATCACTATTAGAACCCTCATCCAAAGAAAAAACAGAGTCTGACCCTTCATCCTTAGACTCAGAAATAGAGGGCTGAAAGCGGGCAATTTGGTTAGCCTTGAGGTGGTCATAAATAAGAAACATTAAGCCTTGATGCATGGAAGTGTCGCCCTTAGGGTTCTCTTTATGGGCTTTAATGGTGGCATTCATAGAACATAATAGTGTACGTTAGGAAATTAGGAATCATCACAAGCAATATCAAAATACTAATCTAGCCCAATCACAAAAACTACAATGTAATGATCTATCCTAAAACACAATCAATAGAGACATAAAAACAAAGCTTACAAAACTAAAGATTATGCAAACCAAATGTCGATTTGAATGCTCCTTCATGTGGCTCCATTGTTCTTCTTTCTTCTCCAAATAGCCTTTGTTTGTGGATCTCACCTTCAAGTGCATACACCTAATGTGAAAGCAAGAATGACATTGGCACAAGAGTACTTGAAGAGTGATTGATTTGACAAAGTGATTAGAAATTCGATAACCTGATTAGGGATTAGATTGAAGAAATTCATCCAATTTATAGAGAAATTGGAGAAAAAGACCAAATTAGCATGATTCAATTCAAATGGAAATTGCAAATCAATTATGTCAATTATGACAAATTATGACAAATTATGCACTTTCTATGCAAAAATTGATTGATTGATGATTTATGACAATTTATGACAAATTTCTATGTCAAGAATTGATTGATTGTCAATTATGACAAATTGCTATGTCATTCCCATGAAATTAGGAGAAAAATAGGAGAGAATTGAAATTAGGAATTAGGAAATTAGAAAATTGAAGAAATTAGGTAAATTAATTAATAATTTGTCATTTATTAATTAATTCACAAAAGAGGAATAATTAGCCAATTAAATGAACATTTAATTGTAATGAGAAGACTTAGGATAAATAAATAATTATTAATCCTAGAGGAAGAAATGAGACACAAGGTTTAATGATTAAATCATGAAACCCTAGAAGACAAATTAGCAATGCGAGAATGACAATTTAGGTCTTGATTGAAGATAATTAATGTCGATCATGATTTTGAATTGATAAATGACCAATGCGATAAATGATTTGATTGATAAATGCACCAATTGATCCAAATTGACATGATTGAGAAGACGACGATGATTGATGATAAATTGATTTCAAGATGACAAGATTGACAAGAGGACAAGAATTGATGACAAAATAGTTTGCAAGACGACAAGATTGAAAATGACCACGATCGATGACAAATCGATCGCAAAATGACAAGATTGAACATAACAACGATCGATGACAAATCGACCGCCAGATGATAAGATTGATAAGAGGACAAAACCCTAATTAGGATTGACGATGTCCAAAATGATGACAAATGAATACGCACATTGATGCGACAGGATAAAATTGACCAAAATCATGACTGGAGATTGTTGTCGACAAGACCAAATTTGAGAATGAGATGATTGAAGAATGTAGAAGAACGACTCGATGCTCGCAAATGATAAAGATCAAGTGTGAATCATAGGAGAAATGTTAATGTGACGCAAAAACCTAAAATGAGGCAATGCCCAAATGTTAAAGTATGACTCCGCAAGCATTGACCATTTTTAGGTGTCTACATTTTGCCCCTCTTTGAGACAATGCGATTTTAAGCGTTGTTTCAAAGAACAATAATGAAAATGCCCCAAACAACTGACAATGACATATGCATGCCCCCTCGAGGAATTGGTCAGAAACATGCAGAAAAGAGGCCAATTGATCGATAAAAATGATAGGATCGAATGGACTGACAATCGGAGATCAGATGCATGAAGAACAAGAAATTGAAGGTGCAAAAGACCACGACCAACATAAGATGGAGAGGGTTCACATCCATCTATGCACTGACAAAGATCTATAAATGGGACCAAGAGGGTGAAAATTGCTCATTTGCACTAGCCAAAAAGGAGGATTTGTTGCTCTGGACAAGGACACTTGCAGAAAGATGGTGAACATTCCAATGGTGGATCACCTTGGAGAATGTGTATGCACTTACAGATGACTAAACGATGCAAGAGCAGCAGTATGGATCTCAAAAACCCATATTTTCAATTTCATGAATTTTAATTGCTTGTGGGACATTGCGGGGCCCGCAGAAACTGCAAAAATTGACTTCTGCGTCTGTGTAGGGCGAATCTTGCACTTGTGTAAGGGTACACAGGTGTAGGTTACATGACACAGGCGCAGGAGTCTTGACACAGGCGCAATTGTGCATTTATGACTCAGTTTTGGTTCAAAACTGCATGCAAATGATCCGAAAAGGGTGGGTAAGGGTAAGATAGGGCAAAATAGATAAATAACACCCTGAATTGGCCATGAAACAAGGAAATGCAACCCATAGGACCAAACCCTAATACTGACAAAATATGCCCCAATTGTGATGCAGAGTTGATAGTATTCGTTGATCACGCGAGAGAACCGACCAGATTGCTTCATGCTACGACATAGACTCAGGAGCACGGACAGAGATACCTTAGCAGGACTTGGCATATATTACATCACATTCATGCCCGAGATTAGGGAAAACACAGGATTGCTAACCGCATTGGCAAAGCGATGGCATTCGGAGACCTGCTCATTCCATTTGGCGATTGGCGAGGTGACTATGACTCTAGAGGATGTATGGCGCATCCTCCACATTTTGATACATGGGGAGATGATAGAGTATGACCCAGTGATAGGGAGAGATGCATTGTGCAGGCTATTTGAGTGTGACGCAGATGATCTGGACATCGTCGAGAGGGAGATCCACTAGGAGACTATGGCAATAGAGTATGATCAGCGATATGTGGTGATAGCAGTAGTGATAGCATGTTTACTAGCAACAGACAGATGAGGACATGGATTCCCTATTGGATGGGGAAGAGTGCTAGAGCGGACGACAACAGAGGGGACAGTGTACGCATGGGGACCATGTGTGCTTGCTATGCTATATTTTCAGCTGCATCAGATAGCATATCAGGGAGTACAGACTCTGAGCTGTGGAGTCACATTGCTGCAGATATGGGCCTTTGAGCACATAGCCATATGTTGACCGATTACAGAGAGACAGGTTGTACCACACTGACCATATGTGTATTGCTATGGGGGAGCACTGAGACAGGGTCCATTTGGATACATATTGTACTGGCGACATGAGCTAGATAGACTTAGATAGTTCACATGGAGGCCATATCTTGATTGCCCTGGATGGTCAGATGATCATGATGAGCTACCATATTGTAGACAAGAGAGGTACCTAATTGGGCGACCAGTTAATCGCCAGAGAGTGATTGAGATGTACCTGCCCGAGAGAGTTAGATGATAGTTTGGAGAGAGGCAGGATGTACCTAGGAGGATGGCACAGTTTGCTCGATCACATAGAGAGACGAGTCAATGGGGGAGTATGATTCAGCCACACATAGCATATGCTGACTTTGCATAGCTACAATAGAGATAGTGGGATTCGAGGTCAGATGTGGTGGATGTCGGGATGACTGAGGAGTATGAGATATGGTTTGCACGATGATGGCCAGTGCCATTGACAGATCCTGATATTCCAGTACCAAGGAGATAGGAGGACTTCCCTCTCACTGGAGAGGAGGGAGATGATGAGGATGAGGAGGATGATGAGGATGATGAGGATGACGAGGATGACAAGGACGAAGATGATGGGGATGGAGATGATGGGGATGGAGATGATGGGCCAGATTCAGGCGATCAGGAGACATTGCATGATATACCCATAGAGCCGGAGACAGCTAGGACAGAGGAGATGGAGATGTGCATGGCTACCATAGCGAGTCAGCAGGATCACATTGCGACATTGGAGAGATAGCAAGATCAATTCAGAGCGAAGATAGCCAGACTCATAGTGGCTCGAGATACTGCAATAGCTCAGGTACAATGAGAGCAACAAAGAGTCACTGAGTTCATTGGGTTGATTAGGGATGCCAGTGCACGAGAGATGGCACAGATGCTGGTAGAGACTAGAGAGGAGATACGCCATTAGAGGACACTATATGAGGGTGTTGTTCCACCAGAGCAAAGGGCAACTTCATATCAGGCACGATCGAGGACAGAGAGCAGGGCACGCTCTCGAAGGTCATTGTGCAGCATGGGGGTGAGTGGACCTATGAGACCACCATAGCCAGGACCAGGGGCAAGAGGGACATCATCCATGAGACATGGCAGGGATGAGGAGGATAGAGGGAGCACCCAGTGACAGAGGCACGTACTCCTTTATGACAAACAGATGACATATGTAGCTTGATATTATGTAGTCAGCCTGCGGGCCATACTTAGGAAAGACAGTCCAATTTTGTACTCCGATATTATTATGATATGTGATATGATATGCATCAATACGATGGGATGCAATGTGTTATGACTTATAATTATTTTTCATGTATGGATAACTTATGCACTATTTATGAACATGTATGGATATATTTTTTATGTATTTTTGATGCATTTATAATATGAAATGGATAAAATGCTTGATATGATACTCGATGTAATGCAAATGTACTAACCAATGAATGCAGGATGCAACAGATGGAGTGGAGATCGGAGCACTAGACCGGACTGACTATCTGAACTGACGAAAGAAATGTTAGTAAGAAGAAATGAGACAGAGGACAGTTAGAGATGAAGAAAAACTTGCTTTTAGTAATGCACTTTGTAGGTGAGAACCTTTATTTTTATGTAGCAAAATGGATGCGTAGCATCATGGCATTGAAGGCCAGAGCTGAAATGCAACCCTTTTTGCAAAAGACAGACACATCACAGACAAATGACAATCACAACAAAAAAAAAGAAAGGGACCATGAACCATCCCGGTCACTCTAAATCACTCAGTGACATCATTGAGCAACATAGGAACATGATCGAAGCCAAAGATGAATCAATAAAAAGATAAGATGCACAAATTCAAGCAAATCAAACAAACATCTTGATCTTCATTGTCAAAAGTTGAAAATGCTGATAAGACAATCATGTTGTCTGGTTTCAGGGAATGCGATACCCCGTCTAAGATAGGACACAGTTTGGTTTCAAGTATACCACACCCTGTATAAGACCCATGATAGTGTGAGTGATAAGGACAAATTATTGTTGTTGATTGATTGATATGACAATTGTGATCAATTTAAATGTTTGATTTGATTGAAAAAGGTCACCTGTGAATGTGTGATTTCAGGAAAGCATAGTGTTGGATTGCGTGTCATTGGATGTTTAGTGATTTGTCGATGCTCAAAGGGGATTTATTTTTGTTTTTGCTTTTCTTTTCGAGTTTTTACAATTTTTTTGCTCATTTTTTTTAGGACATTATTTGATTTTTTTAGAGATTTTTTTCAGGACATTATTTGATTTTTTTGGTTTATTTCAAGACATTTTGCCAATTTTTTTGGATTTTTTCAGGACATTTTTCAATTTTATTTTTTTGTTGGATTATTTCAGGACATTTTTCAATTTTTTTTAGAGATTTTGCCCCCAGTGTCTAGCAAGGCAAAGAACATGATAGGTGAATAAATAGGCTTGCTGAAATGTTGGTGGATAGAGGGAAGACAAAGGCCTTTTATCATGGAGACAATACGGATGCAATTTTCAAGGGCTCTTGTGTGATGGGACAAGAGACTGGATATGACAATGTAAAGCAGTGACATGGCATGAGGGACATGTCAAGAGGTTTTTGAAACTATGTGTTTTGCATTTCAGGTCCTTATGTCAGATCAAGATCAAGGAATGAAAAAGAGTGTATGGATAGTGATAAGATATGGATAGGCTAAGCAAGACCAAGAATGGATAATGGACATGGACTGAAAGTCGAGATAGGATACAGGATAGTGGCAGAAAGTTGCAATAAGCTAGGGAATATGGATGAAAAGTTATAATAAGAAAATGGATAAATGACCAAAAGCTATGATAGACTGAAAGCTGCAAACAAGATGCATGATGCTCATGACGATCCTTAGCCTTGTCAAGATCAAAGGTGGAAAGAGGAAATGGACATGGGGGACAATAGGATATGAAGGGTAATGACAGGGGTTCGATAGGATAATAAAGGGCAATGGGATATGATAGGAGGAAACCTGCCCCCAAGTGTGGTGTGAGAAGTTCATAAATTATGCATGATGCCTGTTTGCCAGGTTTTCATCACGGTACTTGCCCAAGGTGCCTGTTTGCCAGGTTTTCACCAGTGGATGAATTATTTTTCTTTATTTTTTTTTTTTTTTATTTTTTTTTCAATTTTTTTCAATTTTTTTTTTCAATTTTTTTTCTCTTTTTGACTTTTTCAATAGAAGATGGACACATGATAGGGGATGGAAGAAGGACTCAAGCATCTTTTTTTTTGGATAGTAGCCTTGAAAAAAAAATGGACCATGACCTTTAAAAGTATGCTCAAAGACGTTGGTAGGATAAGGACATGGAAAAAGAGATGAAACTAAGGCAAGGATTTATGTAAAGGATTGGATCAAAGGGATCAAACGATGGAAAATATGCATTGGATAATAGGTAGGGTATTGGAAGAATTGGGCTTCAGTGGATGGAAATGTTGGCAAGATCGACATTGGCACACACCTTGAGGGGTGATGGACTGATGGAGGACAAATGTATTTTGGATATTGAGATTTTGACGAAGGAACGACTATGGATTTTGGGACTTAAGGGCCCAAAATGGATGAAGAGGGTGATGGAGGAATAGACTTGGAAAGTTTGGATGGAGGAATAGCAATTTTGGATGCCAAGTTGGATGTTTCTTTAGACTTTTGTGCTTCAAAGAGTCGCTTAGGAATCCACATGGTTTTTGATTTTTCATGCTTTTGTGGTTCCTTAGAGTGCATTGCTTGCACAAGGGATTTAGGAACCCATATATATTTTGACTTTGCTTTATTTTTCTCAGTGAGCCTTTGTGGCTTTTGGATATTTATTTTTCTTTATAGATCATATTGTTCTTTGTTTTGACATGTCAATTATATTGGACATGTTGATCATTGAATACATGTGGATTTTTAGACTTATAACTTTTATACTTGGCATCCAAATTGCTTGGAAGAGAGAATGAATGTCAGTGTGGATGGGAATGATATGGAGGCATGTGGGATGGATGGAAGGTTCTCCAAGATGTGTGCCTTTGCTGATGTTGCATAGGAGATGGACGGATATAGGGACCTAGAATGGATGGAAGCGATGATGGGGAAGGTGGACATTTGGATTTTGACTTTGAAGGGATACCAATGCCTTGAGTGTGAGCTTTGTAGCCATGACCATTAGTATACTCTTTGATATGAAGGGGTTCTTGCTTGTGAAGGTCTACCCCTTTGCTTTTATCAATATTTTGACTAATAGGATACTCTTTGCTTTGGGAAGAAGACGCAAGTCCATTATGAGGTGGATATGATGTGAGAGAAATAATGAGATCTTGAAGTGGATCGGATTGCACCAAAGTGGAAGAACCCATTATGCATGTCGAGGGTTCATGAACATCTTGCACTGACACGTTAGAATCATGAGGGGGATTAGGATCATGAGGGGGACTAGGATTGTGTAGTGGACATGGTTCAATGATAGGCTCTTCAAGAGATGGAATGGGAGAAATAATGGGATCATCAAAAGAAATGCGATCTTGGAGTGTATATGGAGCATTAAGACAAGGAGATGGAGGAACAAGTGGATCTTGTGGAGGATTTGAAGGAATAATTTGATCTTGACAAGGAGGAAGATCATTGGAATCCTCTTTAAAGGTGCTTTGCTCTTGACTTTTAATGGGATCACCATAAAGGATGGAAAGGATATCTTGATCTTTCTAAGGGAGCAGAATGTCAATGGGATTTGAAAGGACATTGTGTTCATGAAATGGAAGGGGATCGTTTGGGATTGGATGGATTGGAATATCTTGATCTTGCTTGGGGAATGGATTGTCAATAGGACTTTGGATAGGATGGACAAGAATAGGGGAATCATCGTGAGTGTCTGGGGAAATGGGATCCTGGTCAACAATTGGATGGGATGATAAGGTTTCAGGATCTTGATCTTGATCTATTTCAAGACACGTTTCTTCATGCTCTAAGTTATCCTCTTGACATGAGGTTGGACTTTGGATATGCATGGAGGATTCTGAAAAGGGATCAATGTTTTGGCATGAAGGAAATGCACTTTGAACATTTGTGATGGATTTTGGCAAGGAATCAATGCTTGAACATGAGGAAGAGGGACTTCGAATAGGGTCCTCTAAAATAGGTAATGGCAATAAAGTGCATGGTGGTATTGGGTCTTGTATTTCTGAAACATGACAAGGATGTGCATCATGAATTGGATTATTTTGGCAATCAATTATGGATAGCTCTTGGATAATTGCATCCTTGGGTGTATTGTTTGTGAGGACAATATGGAAGGTTCTTGTGAAACTTCTAAAGGTGTAGGGATAGATGCCACTAGAGAGTCAATTTGCTTGTGGGGGAATGATGCATTGCTAGACATAGGTGTATTATTTTGATCTTCCTCAAAGAACTCACTTGGTAGGTTCCTTAAGAGCATTGCAATAAAGCCACCTTTCTTTTGAGGTTTTGACATGGTTGTATCTGGAATTTGAACATGTTTTTGGTTTGATGTCATGTTTTGATATTGGACTTGGTTCAATTGTTCTGACATGTTTGAAACTTGGCTTGGTGTGTGCTGCAACCTTTGTTTTTGAATGTTTTGTTGTGGTTGTTGACATTGATATGTTGATTGAACTTGTTGATATTCCACCATTGGTTGAACTATTTGTTGACATTGTATAGTTGGTTGGACATATTGTTGAAATTGGACCATTGGTTATGTTGGTTGTATATGTTGGACCATTGGTTGTGTCTGTTGGAAATTTTCGAATTGTTAAACAATTGGTTGAAAATCTGATTGATAGTAAACACCTTCTTGTTCTTGTTGTGGAGGCACATAATGTTGAAATTGATGTTGTCTCTTTTCTTGAAATTGTTTCATCATCTCTATTTGGGAGAGGAGAGCTGGTATGTCTGATCGTTCAAGAAGAGATCTTACATCAATTGGCTCAATCTTTGGATTTCGACCTGGAAATTTTTGAAACATTTTGGACATTTGTGATCTATTCTTCTCAATGTTTTTCACTCTTTGTTCCAAAATCTCATTTTCTTGAGCTAGTTTCTCCTCTAGTTTTTGTATTTGGAGACTTTGGTGCAGAAGCACCTAGACATCAAGACATTGGAGGAGATCCTGAGAGATATTTTAATCCATATGTTTGGATATGATATTCAATGTAATAAAATCAAATGTAATGCCTAAGGGCAAACAAAATTGTAAAATTGTCATTTAGTTGTCATTTTAAGAGTCATGTGATGTGTTTTGTAAAGCCATGAAGTCATTTATTCAAAAGTGTAAAAGTTGTCAACTTGACAATAAAATGTTGTCAAGCAAAGTTGCAAAAATGCAACAAAAGTTGAAAAGGGGTTAAAAGTTGGTTATGAGAGGTAGTTGTAAGGTCAAAACTGACCAAGAGTCTATAAAAATTCATTTTATGGTCATTCCAAATCATAAAGAAAAGAAAGGAAAGAAAGGAGAACATTTTGATACATTTTGGTGCATTCTACTATTGTTATTTTGATTGGCTTTCCAATTTTTATGTTGGTTCCAGGCCTTGTACGACCATGTATGGCCTAGGAACCTTTGTAAAATGTATAATGGATGGTTAGATATGTGAAATACCTTTCTTTTAATTTTTATTTGGAGTGATTATGTTGAGAAATGAAGAAGTTATGGAAGTTTTGGTAAAAGTTGTTGTTTGCAGATTTGAGGTTTCCTGAGAACAGTCATGTTGCAGCATATGGTACGGATTCATATGGAATTATTATGAACTCTAAATAGATTCATTGGATAGATATGTGAATCCTCTATCATTTCCATTTGGTTTGAGTCATTTTTATTTATATTTATGGAAGTTATGAAGATTGTGGTGAAAATTGGTTTCAAAAGGTCTTCAATGGAGTTGCAGGCAATGGTTTGACATTATCTCATGATTTAAGAATTGGAAAATTTAATGGATTAAATATTTTGAATCTATATTCATATATATTTTATATGAAATTATTTTGGTGTCTTTTGGTTATTTTTTGTGAAAGATATTTGATGCCCTAGACGAACTGAGCATGCACATGTCTAATTTGGGGACAACAGAAATGGGTCTCGGTGTAGAGACCATAACTTTTAATCTAACCATTGGATTCTCCTACGTTTTGGATATGTTTTAATAAGTATAGTTATCTACATTTTCACCAAAGGGATCTTTGAAATAATATCTGGGTCAAAAGTTATGAATGACAGAATACAGGTCTATGACTGGGAACTTTAAAGATTGAAGTGTGAACCATGATTATGGGTTATTGCATTAAGTTGATATTAATGAAGAGATGATTGAAAGAAGTTGTTATTTTTCCTCTAAAGAATGAGTTTAAATGGATATTGATATTTGAATATGCAGATAGGGAAGAAGTCTTTGTTCCCTCTGCATCAGACTTGTTTCATCATAAAAAGTTTGATCCAAGTTTTGAGACAAGTTTTGAGAAATGTAGAGATTGGATTGACATGATTGATTGCTCAATTGTGATGACATGGATTCGTAAGAAGGTTGAGACCTCATTTCAACAAACATGTCACTATGCAAATTCAATATTTTTGGAATTTTTTAAGGATAATGTATGATATGCAACTAAATGCAAACTAAACAGATGGAAATGCAATCTATGGCAAGAATGCAACCTATGTTTTTGTTCTTTTTGAAGATTCTAACAAAATTTTGAATGCAAATCTAAAAGAGACCATTAGGAAATTGAAATTATGTCTAGACCTCGAAGGAAAAAAGGACCAAGTGACAAAAGGACAAGATGACAATGTCTCCCCTATATGCTTGAATACTAAGCTAGGTTTGACGAAATGATATTGATGACAAAAGGACAAAAGGTTTGATAAGGTCTAGACTTCCTAACAATGACTTAGGGTTTATCAAAGATTTGGATTACTCAAGTATGACAAGACCTAGTTTTGACACTATATGTAAAAGGACAATTGCTATGATATGATAATGACTTAAGCTTAATGAAGAGACTTAGGGTATACAAATGCAAATGTATGACAATGATATTACTCTAATGCAAGAGGACATATGCAAATGGATGACCCTTATTGATATGCAAAGGGGTATGACTTAGATGAAACTTAACTTTGACAATGATCTTACAAAATGCAAACCTAGGATGAACCTAAACCTAAGTGACATGAATGTTGAGACAAGATTTTGACAAATGTTTGACAACCATGTTTGAAGATTTTTGAACTTTGTTGGATAAAATGTTCTTGTGTTTAATCTTGTTTGGAATCAATTTGTCTTGTTTTGAAATGAGATACAATTTCAACTTTTGACAATCAAAGAAGACAAGATATTTCCACTTAGACTCAAGACAATCATGCTCATTCACACATTTCTTAGGGTAGGCAAGGACATTAGGCACTTGAGAGGTAGACTCATTATGGGATTCAAGGAGAATACATAGATGCTTGACCCCACGGGCTCCCCTCCATGACACTCACTTCTCAGGGCAGCCAAGCATCAGTCCCCATGGAAATCTCCCCATGGCAAACTTAGTATCTCTTCCAAGTATCCAAATTTGTCCTTCTCAAGCAACTAGAAGGGTTTTTGGCCTCTAAAAACAAGGTGTGTAGTAAGGATTTCTGTTAAGTGTTACTCCTTGATGTCACACAAGCGTGATTGAGACATTAAGCCCACCAAGATACCAAACAAATGTAGTCGCACAAGCACGATTTAGACTGTGAGGTCCTACTTAGATGTTAATATGAGAAAGAGTCCAAGGGTCATCACTTCTGTGTAGGGGAAAAAGCGAGACTAGGTTAACATGCCCTAATCCTACCTTTTGACACACATTACGGAATATGAAAGAGCCTAGAGATATCACACAATTGGCTACTTCTTTTGGTGAAAGAGAGAGCCATAGGATATCTATTAGGATTTCTATTCCCTTGTTGAAATTGAAGGCTAAAATGATACAAGTTCAAACCCTAATCCCAAAATGCAAGTATGAACTAATAACGAGATTGCACAATTGAGATTAAACAATGAACAGCTGTAAATACAAGGATGAAATAAGAATGCAGATGTGTACCCGGAGTCAAAATCAGACTGAAAATGTTCAGGACGGGAGCGCGGGCGCCACTATCCTGAAAACTGCACCGGAAACTGCTGTTCTGCACTCTGAAACACTATCGGGAAGTTGTCCGTAAGCTGTCTGTCCGGAGGACCAGGGCGCCTAGCGCCTCTATCCCAGGGACCAGGGTGCCCAGTGCCCCTGTCCTGGCAGGACCAGGGCGCCCAGCGCCCCTATCCCAGTCTTTTGCTCTGCAACTTGACACAGAGTGCTGTCTCGACCTTCTCTCTCCGGATCTGTATCCCGCGGCGTCGTCCGAATCCCGAAACCTGCAATGATATCTGAAAAAGGGTGTATGGGCGGCTATATAGGGTTTTGCCTTAGTCAAACCCCCGCTTCGGTGATTTCCACCTCCATGAATAGCCAAGTTGTTTTGTAAAATGTATTGTGTGTGCAGACCTAGTGTGTGTGCAAGGTCCTAAAATGCAAGAAAGCAAACTAGAGCAACCTAGAAAGTAAACCCTAATTGCTTGCAAATGATAATGTAAATGCTCTAAATCAAGATGCAATGTGATCTAAAGCATGAATAAATGACGTATTGAAGCTTATGCAAAGACATGAAAACAACATGAAATCATACCCAACCCTCAAGGGAGGAGTACAAGCCAATCTTCAGTCGGTAATCTCCTATTGTTCTTCAATGTCTTCCAAGCCCTAAGTGGATGAATGAATTTGATAGATGCTTGATAGAATGATGTTGAATGTTGTTGAAGTCTTCCAAGATCTGCTCTTTCGCTGCATATGAAGTTCCTAAAAACAAAAATCAGATCCCTTCAAGTGAAGAAAGAGAGCTCTTATGTAGGAAACCCTAGATCATAAATTCGTATTTTGGCCGACCTAGAGATTGAATATCCCACCAATTTCTTGGGGTTAAGCTTTATTTTATGATTGGATCGTGCTCCTAAAATTTTGAGAAAAATGTTCGGGACCATGTGCACTCCGGGCGCCACGGTCCCGACAACTTTTCACCAAATTTTCAGGGCCGTCGGATATGATGATTTTAGAGAGAATCTCGAAGTTACAGGTGATTTCGAGATGTTTTGACCCCGAAACCAAGCCCCCAAGTTCGAAATAGGAGTTAATTAGGGTTTTTGATTGAGTGATATATTGGAGGAATAAAATGCGAAGGGCGCGCTTTAGTGAAAGGGCCCGATTTTATGATGTAGAGAATGATGAAATAGGACCCTAGACCTAATTAATTTGATTAATTAAGTGCTAAAGGAGAAATGCAATGCAGAATGTAAAATGCACTAAGGCAGGTGCTAAACTAGGTGTGAAATTGTACCACGCTAGCGAGTGCGTACAATTTACGACGCTACATTTAGCCCCCACTTTAGCGGTCATATGAGTACTACATGCATATGCAAGCTAAAGTACAGAAAAGTAAACATTATTTGAAAAAGGATATATCCATAAGTTGTCGGACGAAGCCCCCAGCGGTATCTGCAGTACACAGTTAGGAACCGCACCCTACAAAACACACGTTAGATCACAAAATCACCTAATGCCTACTAGGGAAAGTGATGAAATCTATGAGTAGCTATATGCCCCCCCTGTTTCGACTTGCTTATTAGGGAGGTGAAACAGGGTAGCATGTTTACTTGCAACAAATTGTGTAAGGTAGTATTGATGAGGGGTGTTCACTAAATAGGCTTCATCAGAGCACTTTTTGGAACATCCCGAGAGTAGGGGAAGGAAAATACGATTCCAATGCAACAAACGCCTTGAAAATTGCATCTCCCAAACCCAAGTTATGATAAAATGAATGGTAGAGGAAAATTAGGGTTTCAAAAAGGTAAGAATAAACAAACGAGAGTATATACTTCGAAAGTGACACTTGTATTCGTCACTTTGTTGATTTTAGAATACTATTCAGTGCAGCGGAGCCCACATAGCCATCATCATGCCTTCACGACGACCGGAGTGTCCCACGAGGATCGAGATCCTGCGCCAGGCCGTGATCGACGACGAGCCACTGGACGAGGTGAGTTGACTGAATGTTTGACTTTTGATTTTTCGCATGTTTGACTTTTCTGTGATCGTATGCGGGCCTTGAAGGCTGACCGGGGCCCACCCAGGGCGCCATGGTCCCTGTGGGGCGCCCTGGTCCCCCCAGGGCGCCATGGTCCTTGACAGGGGAGCCATGGTCCCTTCAGGGCGCCATGGTCCCTGACAGGGCGCCATGGTCCCCTCAGGGTGCCATGGTCCCTGACAGGGCACCATGGTCCCTGACAGAGCGCCATGGTCCCCAATCAGGGCCTAGCGAGGGGTTACAAGGCTAGCATACAATGTGCGACAGTTTGCATTTGCGATTTTGATGATCGAGTACTGATTACGGTCATGTTTTCGTGTTGCAGGGTCTCCCGTACATGAGAGAGCATACAGTGGGACATATTATTCGCACTTTGCGAGATTAGATTCCGCAGCTGACTCAGTCAGAGAGAGACACACTATCGATTGTGGGATTGTGGTATGTGATTCTCATGCCGGCCATTCGATTTCATCCTGCGATGCTGATGGCCTTGATGGAGCGATGGGATCCTGACACATGCACTTTTCACCTTCCAGTAGGAGAGCTAACGGTCACACTCGAGGATGTGTACCGTATACTTCGTCTTCCTATCAGAGGAGCGACAGTTACATACGCGACCGATCAGTTAGCGGAGGATCATCAGAGAGAGCAGGTGTATTGCATAGGAAGAGTCATGCCGAGCGAGACGAGAGGTCGCATCATGGTCAGCTGGCTCTTACATCCTACAGGGGAGGTACCACTTCTGAGACGCCTTATGATAGCCATCATAGCATTAGCCATCTTCCCTAATGGGCGAGGGACACACATGCATGGGGGTCTCATATGGTGTATCAGAGCGATGGAGAGACACAGGAGAGTGTATGCTTGGGGTCGGAGTATGCTTGCACATCTCTATCACGACCTTGAGGAGTACATATTCGGACAGGGTTGCAGTTTGATGACATGCACACTTCTGCAGGTGTGGATTCTAGAGCACTTCACATGCACCAGGCCCGTCGGCTTTCCGCTGAGTACAGCGAGCGAGCGACCTAGGGTGTTCGCTTATCCACTTACCAGCGAGTGGAGATTTGGAGATTTGTTGTATTGGAGAGTGATTTTTGACAGACTGACAGCCGAGGTGACAGTGTGGAGACCTTACCTACGGATGCACAGATGGGATGGTATGGAGAGACAGTTAGCATGTCTACAGAGGAACCGCCTACTGCGAGGACGATATGCACATATCATAGTCCCTTTCTACTTTGACCGAGTACGGAGGCAGTTCAGAATAGAGCAGTGTGTTCCAGCCAATGTGCCCATCTATACTTGACACTCACGGGTCCTTCCCAGACCTAGAGCAGTAGCAAGACCGACGGTAGATGACATTGAGACGATAGACCTAGAGGGATCTGATCAGGATGTAGTCACTGATTATTCTGCAGAGCCTGGAGCACAGCGTAGATATGTTTCATGGTTTATGAGATCATATCCAGGTCCTATCTTTCCACCAGATCATCCGACAGGCTATCCAGGCCCATGGAGACATGGAGACCGAGACGAGGACCAAGGATCCAGGTCAGAGGAGCCAGAGGAGGGAGAGGGTCATGAGGAGGCAGGAGATCCTGATCCACCTACAGGCGATCAGCCCAGTGAGGAGGAGGAGGAGGAGGAGGATACAGATAGAGAGGAGGACGAGGAGGATGCAGGTGATGATGCGGATGAGGATGAGGATGAGGATGACGAGGAGGACGATGAGGAGGAGGATAGAGATGATGAGGAGGAGTCGGATGCAGCTCCCCACCATTCAGGAGATGATACCATATCTCTGGATCCACCTCTTATTCCCCAACAGGGGGAACATGAGGCGATACAGAGACCTGTCCCTAGTACCGTCCAGCCTACACCCATCGTGGATAGATTATTCGAGTGAGGGGAGCCTAGCGGTTCCTAGGCACAGATGCTACCATATCATGATCCCTACTAGCGCGAGGGAGATCCAGGTATAGTAGGTTTATATTGATTGATTAATGCTTTGATGATATAGAATGGTACTAACAAAAATCTGTTCTACTACCACAGCTAATGTGCAGGAATGGCGTTCCCTGATTCAGCAGGCAATGACGGATATTTCCATGATAGCACAGATCCCCAGTTCCTCACAGATTGCCTATAGGCCTCAGGGGAACGCAGGTCGGCATGAGGATTTGTTTTTCCCATTCTGAGTACAGGTAGATATATGGAGGGAGAGAGAGAGAGTCCTATCAGAGGACCTCTAGCAGGCGCGGCAGAGAGAGAGAGTCCTATCAAAGGACCTCCAGCAAGCGCAGCGAGATCTAGCAGCGGCTCATACCGAGGCTACCACCTATCGTGCGATCCTTATGGATAGGGATCGTAGGAGTTCCTCTCGGAGTCAGTCACGATCTGTATCGCGCTACACACCCATGGGTCCACCTTCACGGCCAGATCAGGAGGGAGCATCCAGTCGACACTCTCCAGACACTAGCCCTAGGGATAGGAGATGATTTTATGATGTAGAAGAGAGGTCACATTTTGGATATACAGTGACCCATATTTGTATACGATCCACACATATATATGTATATATACATGCTTCTCTTTTGTCTCAAATGTGTTATCTTTAATGATTAAAACAATGTATATTTTTCTTTGATTAAATCTAATACATTTGGTAAATGTATATGTATGTTCAGAATTTAATTTCCATGTGATTGATTTCTCAATGCTCCATGATTAAATTGATACATGTGTGACTTAATTAAAATATTTAATCAAGTACTACATTGATGATAAGGAAGAAATATGTATTAAGTCTAAGAATCATATAACTAATGTGATTTAATTTTGCACTTAAACACAACATGATACGATTCTACTTAACACATAATGACACTGTATAATATGCTAGCATAACGGGAATGTAAATCTTTTACAATTTACATAAATGAATTCAAGACAAACTATAAAGTAAGAAGACACGCTTGTCAGGAACGAAGCAATATAGATTAAACAATATAATATTTAATTCTATTTTGCTTTAATCAAGAAACACTAACATATTATCCAATGTTGAAGAATTGAAAAGAAGATAGATGAGAAACGAAGAATTAAGCATAATATCTACGCAAGTGCATAGCATTGATATGTTCTTTAAGAGGTGTACCGTCTACATCCGCTATTTTGTAAGCACCTGATCCATAATCCTCAATAACGATATATGGTCCAAGCCAATTAGGACTAAATTTTCCCTTTTCTGTAGGTAAGGCATTCACATTGCACTGATTCTCATAAAGGACTAAGTCACCTACTGAGAAGGAACATTGAATGACCTTATCATTATAGCTTCGTTGTAGGGTTTTGTGATACGCTTGAATATGCTCAAGAGCATTTATGCGCTGTTCATCAAGCATCTCAAGCTGTTGAAGTCGTTGTTCTCTATAAGAGTCATCATCTACTATACCTTTGAGAGAAATCCTAAGTGATGGAATCTCTAATTCTAAGGGCATAATAGCGTCAGCACCATAAACAAGATTATAAGGAGTAGTTCCCGTAGCAATTCATACACTCGTCCGGTAGGCCCAAAGAGCATAGATTAGCTGGTTACTCCAATCCTTACCATGCTTATTCACGGTTTTACGAAGAATTTGTTCAATTATCTTATTGGATGATTCGGCTTGACCATTTGACTAAGGATAATATGGTGTAGAAAATTGATGTTTCATATGATACTTCTCGAGGAATTTCTTCACGTCCTTGTTCTTAAATGATGTCCCATTAACTGAGAATATAGTGGAAGGTATCCCAAATCGAGAAATAATGTTTTCTAGAAGAAATTGACAAATCACTTCAGCAATAGTAGAGCGAAGGGGAATAGCTTCTACCCACTTCGTAAAGTAATATGTTGCTGTTATAATGAAGGTGTGTCCTTGAGATGAAGGAGGGGAGATTTTTCCAATAAGATCCAAACCCCATGCGGAGAAAGGCCAAGAAGCTACTTGAGAACGAAGTTCTTGGGCAGGAGCATGAATCAGATTATTGTGTTGTTGGCATTGATGACATTTCTTAACAAATAAAAAGGAATCTTTCTGCATAGTTTGCCAATAGTATCCCATACGAAGCAATCTATGAACTAAGGATTTGCCCCCAAAATGCCCCCCACAGGCACCTGAATGTGCCTCTTCAAGAGCAACAGGGATTTCCAACTTATTAAGACAACGAAGGAGAAGACCATCATAACCCCTTCGATAAAGGACATTAGAAAGGATGATATATCTACCAGACAGCTTGCGGATTCTAGCCCTAGTGTTCCTATTAGCAGAATCAGGAAAGGTACCATCGGTCAAATATCTTACGATATGCGAGAACCATTCATCTGAATCTACAAAGTCACAACATGTTACCAAGCTAGAATCGTCTTCAATAGTTGGAGAAATAAGATTGTGAATAACGAAATTAAGATCGACCATAGGGTCCTCTAAAGATACTAGAGAAGCCACACATGCCATTGCGTCCGCGTGTCGATTATCTTTTCGAGGAACGGGTTCCATGGTATAAGAATCAAAATTTTGTAATAAAGAGATAGCAAGGTCTTTATATTGTGATAATTTGTCTTGTTTTGCTTGATACATTCCTGTTACTTGTCTTATAATCAATTGCGAATCTCCATAGATATGTATGTGTTTTATATTCAGAGCCAAGGCTGCTTTTATTCCCGCTATAAGAGCCTCATACTCAGCAATGTTATTGGTACACAGGAAATTTAGACGATATGATAAGGGAATAGGTTTCTTTGTAGGAGAAACCAGAACAACACCTGCCCCCGATCCCGTACGACACTTAGAGCCATCAAAGTATAACTCCCAAGTTTCATCTTTCTCTATAGAAAGAATGAAGTCATCAGGAAAGGACTCAGGGTTAGGGAAGGAGAAAGGCGAAGGGGCCTCAACGAAGTGATCGGTCAACGCTTGTCCTTTAATTGCTCTTTGTGAAACAAATTTAAGGTCAAATTCAGTTAACATCATAACCCACTTAGCTAGATGTCCTGATAAATCAGTTTTAGAGAAAAGATGCTTCAAAGGATCAAACTTTACCATGACGTGGACTTCTGAATTTAAAAGATAATGTCTCAATTTCTGAGTCGCAAACACCACGGCCAAGCATTGTCTTTCTATCGCAGAATATTGGGTCTCATAATCGAGTAAGGTACGACTTATGTAATAAACCGGACATTCCTTACCATCTTTATCATGTTGTGCTAACAATGCTGCGAGAGCATGAGAAGAAGCAGCTGTATACAAAAGAAAGGGTTTAGAAGGTTCGGCAGGTTGAAGAATAGGAGGACTAGCCAAATACACTTTTAAATCTTCAAATGCTTGCTGACAATCTTCATTCCATTGAAAAGTGATATCCTTTTTAAGAAGTTGAGTAAAAGGAAAGGTATGATCCATAAGTTGAGACATGAACCTATGAATAGCTTGAATCTTTCCTTGTAAGCTTTTAAGTTGAGACACATTTCTAGGAGGTGGCATGTTAACAATAGCATCTATTTTTTTAGTGTCCACCTCAATCCCATGATGCGAAACTATGAATCCTAATAGTTTTCCACTATCCACACCAAAAACACATTTTCGGGGATTCAAGCGCATGTGATATTTACGAATTCTTTCAAAGATTTGTCGGAGGATTTTAACATGATCCATGCGAAGAAAGGATTTAGCTAAAATATCATCAACATAATCCTCTAAAATCTTATGCATATAATCATGAAAGATAAGGGTCGTCACTCGTTGATAAGTTGCACCGGCATTTTTAAGTCCAAAAGGCATCATTATCCAACAAAACGTACCCCAGGGAGTGGTGAAAGCGGTTTTGAATTGATCTTGAGGGTTTATGAAAATTTGATTGTAGCCTGAAAAACCATCCATGAAGGATAACAAGGCATGTCCTGCCGTAGAATCAACTATCATGTCAATGTTTGGAAGAGGGAAATCATCTTTTAAAGAAGCCTTAATTAGATCCCGAAAATCAGTACACATTCTTATTTTGTTGTCTGGTTTAGCCACAACGACAATATTTGAAATCCATGGGGAATAGTCAATAGGGTGGATAAATCCAGCCTCCAATAATTTTTCAATCTCAGCTTTAACAAGCAGAGCCACCTTAGGATTCATTTTTTGAATCTTTTGTTTCACAGGCTTAGCATCAGGAACTAAGACAATATTATGAGTAACAATCTTAGGATCTATACCAGGCATGTCAGAATATGTCCAAGCAAAGATCTCAGGGAATTCATGCAATAGTTCTTCATATTGTTTTTGTTCCTCCTCATCCAAACATTTTCCAATTTTAATAACTTTCTCTTTGTTGCAAGGATCCATCTTAACATCAAGGGTATCACTTATGAGAAGATTACTTTGTTGAGGAATATCTTTTAACTGAGGGAATTCTTCCACAATCTCATCATTATCAATCTCTCTTCCAAAATAAGCTTCAGTGTTCAAACAATAAGGAAATCCCCTATTGTGATGATAACGAGGAAGAGTGTCATATGCTCCCAAGAACTCAACTAAAGCATCATCGGTAGGAAAGACATCCAAAGCATAGGCACACGAAGGATCCCCATCAATATACTCAGGGTGTTGTATTGATAAAGATGTAGATATAGCATTAACACTAATGCATGGTCTTTTAGAAGCTTTAGTACGTCTGCAGGGATTATAGCCAAGTCCAAAGGCATAATGTTGAAAATTAGTCTCTAGAGGAACTCTTATCCCTTGTTCATTAGCACCACAACCTTTTCCATGATACCCATGCTTAGCAAAAATGCGAAAACCACGACCATAACGATCAGCCATTTCAGGAAGAGAAGGTGGTTTTTCATAGGACAAAGAATCAAACTCTTCATAATTATAGATGTGGGGAGAAGAAGTTTGAGAAGCGGCCACAAAATTATTACTCATAGATTCAGGTAAGGTTGATTGATTTTTAGTTTCTTCTTTCTTTTCAACTTTAATTTCTCTAGAAGGAACCTTATATTCACCTACAAAGGTAGGGTTAAAATCAAGAGATCCCCAATCATCCTCTGCGAGAACCTTCTCAGGATCAAAATCCTTTTTATGTGTAGTTTCAAGTCGAGAAGGATCTTCTTCAGGAGTTCCAGACTCATCCGAAGGATTTTGATCATCAGAGAGCGAAGACTCATCGATAGGTTTCTTGTTTAAAGAGTCATCACTAGACGAGGATGGCTTAGAAGAATCTCCTTTGGAATTAGATGTTTGTAGACAAGCTTGAAAATTAGTATCATCTATCAAAGTATATGTCTTATTGTTATAAACGAATTTAACTTGTCTATGCAATGTAGAGGGGACAGCTTGCATGCTGTGAATCCAAGGCCTCCCTAATAACAAGTTGTATGTTAAATTTCCCGGCATAACATGGATAGGAGAAGGCAAAGTAACAGGTCCCACTGTGAGAGGTAAGGTGATGATACCTAATGAAGTCTTACCCACATTGTCAAAGCCATGAATGGGACGAGAGTCAAGCTCAATAAGAGATGTATCCACATTCATCTTATGCAATAAATTAATGCTACACACATTAAGGCCAGAGCCATTATCTACTAGTGTTCATCTTATAGCAGTGTCTTTCATGACAACCACAATCATCAAGGGATCATATTGTTGTTGAATTTCACTAGTAGGCAACTCATCTTGGGTAAACACAATTTGAGCTTTAGGATTCATCACAGAGTTAACAAAAGATGCTATATTACTAGACGTATTCGGTGGAGGAACATTCAAATCTTTCAAGGCATCTTGTAACATTCCATGATGAGTGGAAGAAGTTTGAATCAAATCCCAAAGGGATATCTTAGCAGGGGTAGCTTTAAGTTGTTCTATGAGATCATATTCCTTACCCATAACTTGCGAAATATGGGGAGCTTGAGGAAGAATTGGTTGAGGATTAGGAAGAGAGACTGGAATAACAGGAGGAGGATTAGGTTGCCTATTATTTCTGGTATGATAGGTATGGGCAACCGCATGATAACTCTCTCTAGTTATTTGCTTAGCATAATTGTAAGGACTTATAAGTTTTCTTCCTTGTACAGTGATGATTGGTTTATTCGGGGTAAGAAAGGAATCATGATCATACCTTCCTTGGATAGTAAGGAGAGGTGATTTAGGAAATTGAAAGGTAGGAGAAGGATAAGCACCTTGGACTTCAAAGAGAGGCTTATTATGTTCATTCAAGTTTATCATGTTAACCAATTTAGAGGTCTTGTTTTTGTTTAAAGATTTCGACAAAGCCACAAAGTCATCAAGAGCATCATCCAACAAAGCATGATCATATCGGTTAAAAGGTTTGTCTTTTGATTCAAAAGGAGACATCTCCTCATAGAGGGGATTATTGAAAACAACCATGTTACTAGATTCAGGGGAAGAGTGGATAGGAATGTATCCTTGAGAGGAATCATTCGACTTATCTTTCTCATCACACCTAAATGGCATAGTAACAAGGTTTATGAGTTTTTGGTAAAATGAAGGTTTGGCATCCTTAGGGTTTAAAAACTCATCTAAAGCTTCATCTAATTCATCTTGGCTATACTCATAATAATCATCAAAAGCATGAACATTTTGCAAATAAAAATATGACATTTTGAAAAGATTGCATAAAATTTAAACACACAATGCGAAGAAACACACTCTTTTTTTTTCTTTTTTAATAAAAATGAAATGAAAACACACTAAATCTAGATCTAGATCCAACAAATGCAATGCAAGAGGAAGCAATGATAGATTCACGTCGGGTTCACCAAAATGTGTAGGGGAAAAAGCGAGACTAGGTTAACATGCCCTAATCCTACCTTTTGACACACATTACGGAATACGAAAGAGCCTAGAGATATCGCACAATTGGCTACTTCTTTTGGTGAAAGAGAGAGCCATGGGATATCTATTAGGATTTCTATTCCCTTGTTGAAATTGAAAGCTAAAATGATACAAGTTCAAACCCTAATCCCAAAATGCAAGTATGAACTAATAACGAGATTGCAAAATTGAGATTAAACAATGAATAGCTGTAAATACAAGGATGAAATAAGAATGCAGATGTGTACCTGGAGTCAAAATCGGACTGAAAATGTTTGGGACGGGAGCGCGGGCGCCACTGTCCTGAAAACTGCACCGGAAACTGCTGTTCTGCACTCTGAAACACTGTCGGGAAGCTGTCCGTAAGCTATCTGTCCGGAGGACTAGGGCGCCCAGCGCCTCTGTCCCAGGGACCAGGGCGCCTAGCACCCCTATCCTGGTAGGACCAGGGCACCCAGCACCCCTGTCCTAGTCTTTTGCTCTGCAACTTGACACAGAGTGCTGTCTCGACCTTCTCTCTCCGGATCTATATCTCGCGGCGTCGTCCGAATCCCGAAACCTGCAATGATATCTGAAAAAGGGTGTATGGGCGGCTATATAGGGTTTTTCCTTAGTCAAACCCCCACTTCGGTGATTTCCACCTCCACGAATAGCCAAGTTGTTTTGTAAAATGTATTGTGTGTGCAGACCTAGTGTGTGTGCAAGGTCCTAAAATGCAAGAAAGCAAACTAGAGCAACCTAGAAAGTAAACCCTAATTGCTTGCAAATGATAATGTAAATGCTCTAAATCAAGATGCAATGTGATCTAAAGCATGAATAAATGACGTATTGAAGCTTATGCAAAGACATGAAAACAACATGAAATCATACCCAACCCTCAAGGGAGGAGTACAAGCCAATCTTCAGTCGGTAATCTCCTATTGTTCTTCAATGTCTTCCAAGCCCTAAGTGGATGAATGAATTTGATAAATGCTTGATAGAATGATGTTGAATGTTGTTGAAGTCTTCCAAGATCTGCTCTTTCGCTGCATATGAAGTTCCTGAAAACAAAAATCGGATCCCTTCAAATTAAGAAAGAGAGCTCTTATGTAGGAAACCCTAGATCGTAAATTCGTATTTTGGCCGACCTAGAGATTGAATATCCCGCCAATTTCTTGGGGTTAAGCTTTATTTTATGATTGGATCATGCTCCTAAAATTTCGGGAAAAATGTCCGGGACCATGTGCACTCCGAGCACCACGGTCCTGACAACTTTTCACCAAATTTTCAGGGCCGTCGGATATGATGATTTTAGAGAGAATCCTGAAGTTACAGGTGATTTCGAGATGTTTTGACCCTAAAACCAAGCCCCCAAGTTCGAAATAGGAGTTAATTAGGGTTTTTGATTGAGTGATGTATTGGAGGAATAAAATGCGAAGGGCGCGCTTTAGTGAAAGGGCCCAATTTTATGATGTAGAGAATGATGAAATAGGACCCTAGACCTAATTAATTTGATTAATTAAGTGCTAAAGGAGAAATGCAATGCAGAATGTAAAATGCACTAAGGCGGGTGCTAAACTAGGTGTGAAATTGTACCACCCTAGCGAGTGCATACAATTTACGACGCTAAAACTTCTAAAGTAACTACAATTCCCATGTAACACTTCCTTCAAAGCTTTCACTCATCAGGTATTTGTTTATAGTGAGTTAGAATGCCAAGGTATTCTAGCCATACTCACTTTGGGTCATTCCCTTCTCACGATTATCACTTGCTTGCAAAAGCAAATGGTCGAGAAGGCAGGCCCTCTAAAGGTGACACACAATCACAAACATGAGCATGGTATCGAAGATCTAGATTTCTGATCACCCTAAGAAGGATGAGAGCATACTCTCCTACTCCAATGTCAATACTCAACAATCAAAACAAACATGGATTCATTCCAACCTATTTAGAGATCATACTAGGTGCCTAAAAATTAATTTGCAAACACAAAGTTCAGTTGTTTCTCCCAGGCAACCTGCAAAACCCAAGTTAGAAGTTTGAGGTGTTTACTCTTTGACTATCGATTCTACATAAAACATATTAGTGGTTTCATTTGTTGTCTTTGCCATGCGTATACCAAGATGCTGCACAGATAATTAGTACCAAAAACCAAAAAACAGAAAGCAGAATGCAAAAACAAAACAAATTTTTAAGCAAAACACTGCCTTTTTACCTCTGTTTTGGACTTTACATAGGCGCAAAACTCATGACATAGCCATAGAACTCATGACACAAGTGTATAATGTCATTAAAACAAGCGCAGAATGCATAACACAAGTGCAAGTTGTTTCACACAGGCGCAGAAGTCCCCAGAACGCCCTGCATTACCCTGTTTCTTGGGTTTTTGACCTGCAAAACAACTCAAAAGGCACTCAAGACATGATTAGAGGGTTAGTTCACATTGGGTTCACCAATTAATGTACCTTAGGAAATCAGAAATCATCAAAGAAAATATAAACATTAACCTATTCTCAATCACGAAAACTACAATGTAATGATCTATCCTAAAACACAATCAATAGAGACATAAAAACAAAGCTTACAAAAATAAAGATTATGCAAACCAAATGTCAATTTGAATGCTCCTTCATGCGGCTCCATTGTTCTTCTTTCTTCTCTAAATAGCCTTTATTTGTGGATCTCACCTTCAAGTGCATACACCTAATGTGAAAGCAAGAATGACATTGGCACAAGAGTAAGAGTGATTGATTTGACAAAGTGATTAGAAATTCGATAACCTGATTAGGGATTAGATTGAAGAAATTCATCCAATTTATAGAGAAATTGGAGAAAAAGACCAAATTAGCATGATTCAATTCAAATGGAAATTGCAAATCAATTATGTCAATTATGACAAATTATGCACTTTCTATGCAAAAATTGATTGATTGATGATTTATGACAATTTATGACAAATTTCTATGTCGAGAATTGATTGATTGTCAATTATGACAAATTGCTATGTCATTCCCATGAAATTAGAAGAAAAATAGGAGAGAATTGAAATTAGGAATTAGGAAATTAGAAAATAGAAGAAATTAGGTAAATTAATTAATAATTTGTCATTTATTAATTAATTCACAAAAGAGGAATAATTAGCCAATTAAATGAACATTTAATTGTAATGAGAAGACTTAGGATAAATAAATAATTATTAATCCTAGAGGAAGAAATGAGACACAAGGTTTAATGATTAAATCATGAAACCCTAGAAGACAAATTAGCAATGCGAGAATGACAATTTAGGTCTTGATTGAAGATAATTAATGTCGATCATGATTTTGAATTGATAAATGACCAATGCGATAAATGATTTGATTGATAAATGCACCAATTGATGAGGAACAATGACTAATTGATCCAAATTGACATGATTGAGAAGACGACGATGATTGATGATAAATTGATCGCAAGATGACAAGATTGACAAGAGGACAAGAATCGATGACAAAATAGTTTGCAAGACGACAAGATTGAAAATGACCACGATTGATGACAAATCGATCGCAAAATGACAAGATTGAACATAACAACAATCGATGACAAATCAACCGCCAGATAATAAGATTGATAAGAGGACAAAACCCTAATTAGGATTGACGATGTCCAAAATGATGACAAATGAATACGCACATTGATGCGACAGGATAAAATTGACCAAAATCATGACTGGAGATTGTTGTCGACAAGACCAAATTTGAGAACGAGATGATTGAAGAATGTAGAAGAATGACTCGATGCTCGCAAATGATAAAGATCAAGTGTGAATCATAGGAGAAATTTTAATGCGATGCAAAAACCTAAAATGAGGCAATGCGCAAATGTTAAAGTATGACTCCGCAAGCGTTGACCATTTTTAGGTGTCTACAAATAGAAATTAAGGAATGTTAACTTTCTCGTCATGCCTAAAATGATTCAACAAAACAAAATGGTAGCCATACACTTTAGTGAATCTACCATCCAAACTAATATAGCGCATAATAACAAAAAGGACCTCCCTCCATGGCTTAACAAAAGCCCTAGGAGGATAGTAAGTTTTACTTAGCTTCACCAGGCATTTTATCTCCTTTTCAACTTTAGAATATCTTTCAATGGTCTCCTTGCTCACTTTTTTGTCTCTGTAGTAGTTGCTTCCTTCCCTTCGAAGACCCATGGCTTGAGCAATGAGATCTTCATCTATGATGATAGACTGGTCTGCCATCTTCAAAGTGCCCTTTCTCTAGATTTTACAAAAGAAATTAGTGACTGTTGTGTCCCACCCATGGAGCCTCTCCATAAATTTTGGAAACCTGCCTTTCTGCAGAATGTTCCAGACCTCCTCCTTTTGCTTCCACTCCTTACAATTGCTAGGTTCGTATCAGCATCTATTTCCTCCCATTTTTTCACTATGCAGAGTTGAATGTCGAAACTTGCAGAGAGCTTTAGACAGAGAGTTTCTTGGAGCTACCAAATTTACCCAGAAAGCATGGGAAGTGATTGATTGAGTGTTATAATAAATGGTTCTGACAATTTTATAACTACTCGAAGCACTAATTTTAATCCGTTTCATTATTATTCTATTCATTTATGATCTTTGGAGTACTATTATATTGGTCCTTAAAAATGATTAATTTGACATCCTCTAGGAGTCCTTGTTCTCCCTTCCATGTAATCATTTCATCTTGATTGACTACCACATTAGCTACCTAGTCAGTAGAATCATTAGCTTCGCAATAGATATGAGATATGTAACTTTTCTCAAAAGTGTTAATGAGGTCTCTAGCGGCCTTTATAATGTTATTGATAGACCATGAGGGCTTAGAGGTCCCCTTGAGGCATTTGATGATGTTGTTAGAGTCCCCTTCAATCCATATGTAGGGGTAATTCCATCTTTTTGCGAGGAGAATACCTTGGAGTGCTACCATTGCTTCTGCCTTGTGATTTGTTTGACTTCCTATTAGAACAACAATCATTTCCTTGCATATGCCTTTATCATCTCTAAGAATAGCTCCACATCCCATAGGGCCCGAATTACCTTTTTCAACACCGTCAAAATTGACTTTGGACCAACCATGAGGGGGAGCTTTCCATCTTGCCTCTAATCTTTTGTTTTTCTTAGGGTCAGAACTGCCAGCATTCTTAAAACTCAAGGAACTTAAAATGTGAGATTCCAATGGGTTGGTCGAAAAGAAGGGATCCCCAAAGATCCCAATGTTCTCCACAATTGCCTATTGTATTTTTTGGAACACAATAGCCTGAGTAAGAGAAGTGTCCCTAAAAATATGATTGTTTCTTTCTTTCCATAATCCCCACAGAATGTGAGGGAGTGATAGCTGCCACAGAGATCTCAAAAGGGAGTTAGACCAATGGTAATTCTAGGAGTAGAACAACTCATTGATAGTGTTAGGAAACACCCAATCAATGTGAAAACTCTTAAAAAATCTTTCCCAAATTGAAGCAGAATAGGAATAGTGGATGGCCAGATGGTCCACAGACTCTTCCTCCTTAAGAAATAGAGCACATCTATTAGGAAAGGCAAAACCTCTACCCTTGAGATTATCTAAGGTCAAGATTTTATTTTGAAGAATGGTCCAATAGAAAAAGTTGATTTTGGGGGTCAGACCCTTTATCCAAGCTTTAGACCAGAAAGGATTTTCAGAAGGGGCGGGGGAGAGAACACCATACATTAAGGAGACAGTAATATTACCTTTGGGATCATATTTCCAAATGAGGGAATCTTCCTCTTTATTCACCAGACCAAAGACAGATGGTTTTTAAGATTAATAAGGCTTGGGTGAATACTATCAATGTTCTGCCATTTATTACCTATCCAATACCCTTCAACAAGAGGACCAAAAGTTCTAATACAAGAGGAGGCATGAGGGGCCCATTCTGGGATATCAATAAAAGGTTTATCAAAAAGCCAGGGGTCTTCCCAGAATTTGACTTTTCTACCATTGCCTACTTTCCAAATAACCCCTTTAGCAATGCTATCTCTGCATTTAGAGGCATGATTCTAGATATGGGACCCACTGATATTGATTTTAGAATTAATAAAAGAGGAAAGAGAGGAGGACAGAAGAGAGTACTTACTTTGCCAAATTTTACACCATTCACTATCTGAGTGGAACATTCTCCAAACCTATTTTGATAGGAGAGCTTCATTTAGGGTCCGAATTCTTCTCAGGCCCAGACCTCCTTTACTTTTTAGTCTACATACTTGATCCCAAGCCACAAGAGACATTCTTTTCTTATCCTCAACCCCTGACCATAAACATTTTCTTTGAATTTTCTCAATTGCATCAACATACTTTACTGGAATTCTGAAAAGGATTAGGGCATAGATAGGTATGCTTTGAAGAGAAGCTTTTAGAATTTGAAGCTTTCCAGCCTGAATTAAAAGGGCTCCTTTCCAACCAGCTAGCTTTTTATGAAATTTGTCCACTAGAGAGCTCCAAAAAGAATTAGGAGGTGCAATTCCCAAGGGGAGGCCAAGATAAGTGGCAGGAAGATCAACAATCTGACATTCTAGGATTCTGTTGATTCTATGTTGTCTTCTCTCTGGAGTGTTGATGAAAAAAACTTCACTTTTGGCCCAATTAATGAGCTGACCAGATGCAGAGGCAAACTTACAAAGATTGTCCTTCAGGGTTCTAGCTTTTGAGATACCTGATTCCCCCATGAAAATGGTATCATCTACAAATTGTTGGTGAGAGCAGTTAAGATCAGCTGAAGAAGGTTGGAGTCCCTTGAAAAAACCTCACATGACCATGTTTTCCATAGACCTACCAAAACATTCAGCCATAATGATGAAGAGGATAGGGGAAATGGGATCCCCTTGCTTCAGTCATCTAGACGCTTGGAAGAAGGGGGAAGGGGAACCATTGACAAGAACAACAAAAGAGGTTGAGGTAATAAGCCAACTAAAGAGGTCAATGCATTTGGTGGAAAAACCATAAGCCACAAGAACCTTCACAAGAAAATACCAGTCAACCCGATCATAGGCCTTAGAGAGATCAAGCTTGAGGATGAGACCCTGTTTCTTAGCCCTAACAAGAGAATGAATATTCTCATGGACAGTAATAATGGATTCAAGGATTTGTCTACTTGGGACAAAACCATTTTGCTAATGATTGATCAAAGAAGGAAGGACAGTCAGGATTCTGGTGGTAAGAACCTTTGAGATAATCTTATAAAAAGAATTGCATAAACTGATTGGTGAATTGGCCTAACAACAATTCACGCAACAACACCAACAATTTCCATAAGCGTATCTTCACACCATTGGGCCAATCATTAGAGTCCGCATTCAGAGAACTGTTGGCAAACAAGATTCTTTCTTTGCCTCCAATCAACAATCATGAACCCCCAATCAAACCACCTTGGTGGAATGATTCACACTATTGTGATTTTCATCGCAACAAAGGTCATAGAACAAACGAGTGCATGAGATTGAAACACATAATCCAAGACATGATTGATTGAGGTGACTTAACGGTGGATGGTCTCAAAACAAATAATGATCATGAAGCCTTCAAAGATCCTCTCCCAAATTATAACAAAGATGGAGCATCAACTTCAAATAATACACGCGGAGCTCGTATTAATCACATCTACAACAACACAATCAATCACATATCAGCTAAAGACCATCAAGTCAATGTTATAACTATTCGAGATAAACGTGATCATGAATCTGTCAATGTAACAACCCGGACTCAGAAATATGTCTTGAAGGGACATACTGCACCTCCAACTACCACACCAAAGATTCAATACGACTTAGTTAACCAACTACGAAAGACTCTGGCTCAGATATCTATCCTGGAATTGTTGAAACTATCTCCAAAACACAAAGACATATTGGAGCAAGCGCTATTAGAAACAAATGTACCTCAAAATCTGGATACAGACAGGTTCCAAGCCATGGTTGCCCATATGACAGAATCTCATAACGTCACCTTCTCAGAGCATGATAATACTTCATTAAGTCATCTGCATAATACTCCTCTACATATTGAAGTCATTGTTTGCAAACACCGTGTCAAAAGAGTCTTAATAGATGGAGGAGCCGGACTTAATATATGTACTTTAAAGCTTATCCGTGCGCTAGGCTTCTCAGAAGAATCTATTGATCCTTGTAAAAAGATTACCATAAAAGCATATGATGATGAGGAAAGTTCCTCTAAAGGAACAGTGATATTGCCTATTCAGGTAGGACCAGTGCAAAAAGATACTATATGTCAAGTCTTAGATATTGATCTCACCTACAATATCTTATTAGGCCGACCCTAGATACATGAAATGCAAGCAGTACCTTCTACATATCACCAGTGTGTCAAGTTTCCTTATGATGGACAGGAAATCTCCATATCAGCTGATCACAATCCATTTCAACATTGCAATGCAATGGGGGCAGCCCAAGATAGTTTGGTTCCTTATAACAGAGAAAGGCAGTGGTCTTCAACATCTGATCCACCCACAGCAAAATTCAACATCTGATCAAAGAACAAGGCATGGGTGAATACTCTATGGAGCCTTTATGTTTGACCAGATTGCCAACATCACCTAGATCGCATGGTTTACCTACTATATCAACACATCTGGCAACTCAGCCCATAACTAAATTTGATGGTACCTTCATCTAATTGGGGACTCTAGCACATGAATCAGAAGACAAGGATGTTCTTAACTGGCTATACAAAGATGAAGAAGAAGCTAATAGAGCGGCCGCTCTAGACATTGTTCTACCGACGCACCTATATGGAAAAGGCTACTTGATCATGAAACAAATGGGATATGGCGATAAAGGACCTATTGGGAAACGCCAAGAAGGAGTCATTGAACCTATAGATCTTCCTTCACAACCTAGTAGAAATAAAGCAGGATTAGGTTCTAAATTCACTTTCCTATTGAAAAGGCCACCACACACAAATGCAAAACCTCAATGGAAGGAAAAGAAGAAATACAAGGAAGAATCCTGGCAGGAAGCTCTCTTTGAATCAGCAGAAACAATCCGCAAGGCACGAGAACGTCAAGATCAAAAGATATATCAGGGAAAGCTTTTGAATCATAAGAAGACCATATCTGCAGTAGTGGCTCATATTCACACACCAATGGCTCAAGAACAAATCATATCATCACAAGAAACCATCATTCCTCCCCGGGGAAGCACAATCTATAAACAAATCCAGACTGTAGAAGATGGATCGGATACAGAATCAACACAGAATATCAAAATAGTATCTATCATCAAAGATTTGTTTTCACCATACAACATACCTATTTACAGCACAGATAGAATTTGGGATGATGCCTATGAGATAGATTCAAATGAATATGAATGGGGTGCTTGCTCTGATACTACTACAAATATCTCATATGATACTGATTTCATATCCATTTCTCAAGAAGAACATAACGCAGAAGATAGACCTCTTGAATTTGGACCACAACATATCTATGACGTTCAGGAAAGCGAACAGAAATATTACGAACAAGTCTATGTAGAAGATGATACCATCAAAGACCTCGATAAAACCCTAGACTTCTTTAAAAACAAGACCCATCACGATGATAACTCTATCCTAACACTTACAGTAGCTAAACTTGACCCGCCCAATGATTCCTTACCACTTGTCTTCCATGATCTCATCAACTGGACTTAACCTGAGACTCATGATATCCCAATTTTTCCAGATGATGAATCTATTATCCACTACCTATGTACCGTAAGTCCTGAAACAGGCTCTACCAGTGAACCAAATAACGATGTCTGTTCTTCAGGGAGTGCCAAGTCTCTCAGTCGCAAAAATGAATCAAATAATGAATCTAATGTTGAAAACCAATCAATGGCAGCAATGGATCCCAAAAAAGTAAAAATAAAGGACGCATCTGAGGGTGAAAACCTTTTTAAGGCACCTAACGATGGGAGACTTGACACTCTTCCTGAACATTTTCATGAACGATCACCCATATTAATTGAGTCCACTCAATCGATCAACATTGGTACCACCGAAGCAACCAGAAACATTCACCTTGCAGAATCTTTGACAGAGGAGGAAAGATCGACATTCATCATCTTCTTTAAAGGACAGCAAATTAACTTTGCCTGGTCATATGCTGATATGCCTGGAGTAGATCCACACCTAATCATGCATCACTTGTCCATCTCTGCAGGAGTCAAGCCAGTCAAACAAAAGCTACGAAAGATGAATCCACAGGTAGCACTCATGGTCAAAACGGAATTGAAGAAATTATTAGATGTCGGATTCATTCGACCTATTGACTATGCAGAATGGATTTCCAACATTGTTCCAGTCTCAAAACCAGATGGTAGTATCAGAATATGCACCGACTTCAGAGATGTCAATAAAGCTTGCCCAAAGGATGACTTTCCTCTGCCAAGTATTGATATAATTGTAGATCTCACAGTAGGCCATGCAATGCTCTCCTTAATGGACGGTTTCTTAGGCTATAATCAAATCAAAATAGCTCCTGAAGATCAAGACAAAACAGCATTCACTTGTCCTTGGGGAACATACTGTTGGAATGTTATGCCTTTTGGCTTAAAGAATGCCGGAGCCACTTATCAAAGAGCAATGACAACCATATTCCATGATATGATGCACACATTTATGGAAGACTATGTGGATGATTTACTAGCAAAATCTTTCACCAGAGCTGAACATCTCGGCATCCTAACAAAGATCTTTGATCGGTTGCAGAAATTCCAAGTCCGACTCAACCCTAAGAAGTGTGTCTTCGGGGTGACATCAGGCAAGTTACTAGGTTACATCGTCTCAGCTAAAGGTATTGAAGTTGATCCAGCAAAGGTACAAGCCATCATGGATATGCCACCACCAAAGAATATCAGTCAACTTCGATCTCTCCAAGGACGACTTCAATCAATCAGGCGATTCATCGCTCAACTAGCAGATAAATGTCTGCCATTTAACCACTTGCTACACAAAAATGTACCATTTAGATGGGAGACTAAGTGTGCAGAATCTTTTTACCAAATTAAACAGTACCTGATGAATCCACCAATTCTAGTACCACCAATTCCAGGAAAGCCTCTTATATTGTATATCTCAACAACAGATGTTTCACTCGGGGCACTATTGGCACAAGAAGATCAACAAGGAAAGGAACACACCATATATTACATCAGTAGAACATTGAATGGCTATGAACTCAATTATACATTCATTGAGAAGGCTTGCCTAACAGTTGTTTTTGCGTCTCAAAAGTTCCGACATTATATGCTAGCACACACTATCAAGCTGGTAGCCAAAATTGATCCTCTCAAGTATCTACTCAGCAAGGCAGCTCTCACAGGCCGATTTGCTAAATGGGTCATGATTCTTAGTGAATTCGACATCCACTACACAGAAAGACGAGCCATCAAAGGACAAGCAATTGCAGATCAGCTGACTGAAGCACCGCTACCAGGAAAACAAACCATGGACATTGAATTTCCCAACAGGGACGTTTTTGCTCTTTCCTCCAAACAATGGACCCTATACTTTGATGGATCCTATACACAACATGGTTCAGGGGCCGGCATTTTATTCATCACCCCTGAAGGACACACTATGCCGAGATCATACAGGCTTATGTTTTCATGTACAAATAATGTGGCTGAATATGAAGCATTGGTCATAGGCATCAAAATGGCTGTCGAATGGAAAATCACAGAATTAAAAGTCTAAGGAGACTCACAACTGGTCATCAATCAAATCAATAACAACTATCAGACAAAGGATGACAAGTTACTCCCCTACAAACGGATGGTGGATGATTTCAAATAGTATTTTGTGCACATCACCTTTGAACAAATACCAAGGTTGAACAACAAAGCAGCTGATGCAATGGCTACGATCGCTTCATTATTACAAATTCCAGAACAACAGAGTCGTTATGAGTTCCTGGTAGAGCAACTGTTCTGCCCCGCCTATGACCACTCTGAATCCCAGGTTATATATGCCTTAACCGGTTCAGATTCTCCATTATATGGACCAATTTACGACTACCTCAAGCATAATATCTTACCCATTGACCAATCCCATAACCAAAAATGTAACTTTATCCGACAAGCTGCCCGTTACACCCTTACCACTGATACCTTATATCGTCGAGGTCTAGATGGTACTCTTCTTCGTTGTCTTGATCGTAATGATTCTGATTCAGCTTTACACGAGCTTCATGAAGGTATTTGTGGCACACATTCAAGTGGCACTACTCTTGCTAAAAAGCTTCTACGAATGGGATACTACTGGCCTACAATGGAGAAAGACTCATATCATTTCGCCAAGAAATGTCCTAAATGTCAGATCCATGGCAATCTGATACATGCACCAGCACAGGAACTGCAACCATTTACAACATCCTAGCCCTTTTGTCAGTGGGGATTGGACCTGGTAGGCAAAATACATCCTTCATCTTCAAATGGACACAAGTTCATTATAACTGCAACAGAATACTTTACTAAATGGATCGAAGCAGTTCCCATGACCACAGTGACTGGGAAACAAATTGCCTCTTTTATCCTAAATTATCTGATCTGTAGATATGGTATTCCAAGTGCAATCGTCACAGATAATGGACGACCTTTCAAAAACCAAGATGTGCAAGAACTATGTGAAAAATTCAAAATCCAACATCGGTTTTCTACACCATACTATCCACAGGGAAATGGTCAAGCAGAAGCATCTAACAAAACTATCCTAAAAATCCTCAAGAAAACAGTGAATGATGCAGGCAAAGATTGACACGTACAACTCAATCCAACACTTTGGGCCTACAGGACCAGCATCCGCACACCTACAGGGGCAACACCATATTCATTGGTATATGGATTAGAGGCTATTTTACCCTTGGAGGTAGAAATTCCATCTCTTAGAGTCTCTTTGAAAGGTTTAATCCCCGATGAAGAATATCGAGTTAACGGACTGCAAGAACTAGAACTATTAGATGAAAGACGCCAACATGCTTATACTCATCTCAAAGCATATCAGCAATGCATGTGCAGGAGCTACAATCATAAGGTCATTCCTCGTAACTTCAAGGTTGGTGATCTAGTCCTAAAAGAAAATCCAAGAAATCAGCAAGATAGAGAAAAGAAAGGGAAATTTGAACCTAACTGGTTGAGTCCCTATGTCATCATTTCAGTCTATGGATCAGGTGCCTATCAGCTAACAAATTCTGAAGGAGATGTGCTTGATGATCCAACTAACAGCATTCATCTAAAGAAGTACTATACTTAAGGTAGTCTAGTGCACGGAAAAAGCCAAAAACAAACAAAAACAAAAAACAAAAAAACAAAAAAATCCAGAAAAAGCAAAAATACAAAGTACAATAAAAATAAATGGTGAAACCCTGGTAAACATGCGCCCTTGTGAAAGACCGGCTCCTTCCATGCCATTTTATCCGTCAAAACACTATCGGCCATCGCCCGACACTTAGCATATATCCATTCAGGACATACTTAGCGTAGTCACTATCCTGAGTTATCCATCTGTATCTACTCTCTTATCGCATTTCACCATGGCTTGGAAATCAGTGTACATAATCACATCAAGAGGCACACTCAGTTAGGGACATTAAACTGTTCAAACACTTGCAAACATTCAAAACATTCCAACTATTGCAAAACTCAGACACAGGACATCCAACAAACACAACTACACTTCATTGCAACAACCAAAACAAAAACAATACACAAGAAACTCAAGGATGGATGATTTTCTGAAGTACTCAATGTTGCATTATCGCATTAAAGTCTTGATTATTTTGCATTTTGAACTTTTTAAATTAATTGGAATCTTCTCCTTATCTCATCAAAAGCTTCAAAGCCAGAGATCATGAGGAACTTCCAAAATTTTTCTTAGTCTTCTGTCTGGGAGGCGATCACTTGTACTGTGTGAATATTTGCCTCGAGACGTGATCCATATCACTGAAGGGCTGATTCCATTTCACGCATATAAATGATCTAATCTTGTATGTTTATGCAATACGCACTCAGGTCGTCCTGGTTCAATTATACCTTGACGCTTGTGCTATCTTGCATAATCAAATATCATGTAAATTTTACTCAAGTCATTATGGTTCAATTATACCATTTTGCTTGTATAAATTTTTATCATATCCAAAAATCAATAAATGCTCCATGATGATATTTACAAAGAAAGCAAATAAATGGTTATATCGGATGGCAAATACAGAATGAGAGATGCTCCAAAAAAAATAAAAATTTATTAGTTGCATATCATGTTACAATTAGTTGCATATCATTTTACAATTAGTTGCATATCATGTTACAATTAGTTGCATATCATTTTACAATTAGTCGCAAATCATTATTACATATCATTTTGCATCATTGCATTATTACATCATTTCATATTACATGTAGCAGCATATTAAATCATACATCTCATTTTCAAGATACATCTCACAGCATATAAAAACATACATCCTGCATCACACATTACATCATATATGTAAAACATTACATCATTATATCAAAGGAAGTAGCACACATAAAAATGCATCCATAAACACATCACACCGATCAAAAATGGTGCTCTATATATATATATATATCTCTCAAAAAATGATCAAAATTTACAAAATGTGTCTCAACACTATGTCTAGTACAAAGTATGCAAAAGATCCAAAAATACAATGGAGACCATGTCTCTCAAGTGTGACTATCCCCTGATGGAGATGGTCTCGCTCCGGATGCACTTGCCCCTGGATCTCTAGGAGGATCTTGTCTAGCTCCCGATACACTCGCCCCCGGATCTACAGGAGGGTCCTATCTCGCTGGCCCCGTCACTCCTCGGCTCTCAGATCGTGTCCCAGCAGTTTGAGATCGACTCGATCTCGCCTGTGCAAAGCTCTCAACACGTCGATCTCTAGGTACTGCAGCCTCATAGTGCCGCCTATAATACTCCGCCTCCTGGACACTCCGTGTCAGCTCTCTAAGGGTGTCTCTCAAGGGACCACCCACCGCTGCTCTCTGCACGGTCGCTAAGACCTCCTCTACTCGACCCCGCCGCTCTATCTCCGTATCTCTCTCAGTAGTCAACTAAGAAATCTGTCACTGATAGGTCAAAATCTGTGCCTGCAGCTACTGCACAGTAATCTGTAGGGTCCGGATCTGTGCATCCTCTACATGACCCGGCACTCGAACCCATAGTGGTACCTGTGCTGGTGCCACTCCTCCCACTCGGCCTGTCCTAGGTGCGGGAGGTGGGAGTATATCTACCCTCCTCCTCTATGCTGGCCTCCCCACCTCCTCCTCTCCTCCCACTGCAACTAACACCTCTGTCACTCTCCCCTCTCTCTCGGCTCCAATGGCTAATCCTCCTCTCCCCCTCTCAATCCTACCCTGTCGTACTGCTCTCTGCACACCTCTGCCAACCTGCCTCCCCCTGGCTCCTCTACCTCCTCCATCATCTCCATCATCTCTGTCATCTCCATCATCTCCCCCCTCCTCTCCATCTGAATCAAATGCCGGCCTCATCTCCTCTGGATCTGAGATCCTCGCCACGGCCCGAGTAGCAAACAAACGAGAAAACTCGTCGGTCATCCTAGCATCCTGTATCTCTAGGGCATAGTCCCAGATCTGTCCTGCCAGCCCTGTGAACTCCTCTATGGCCACGACACTATCAATAGTCGGCCCCCAATCGGCCACATCCTGCTGCCGCCGTGCATACAAGCACGCTCCCTGTGGAATCCCCTGCTGCCTCCCAAACTGCAGCAAAACTCGGGTAACCAAAAACCGCTCAATAACGAACAGAGTCCTCCCAATCAGATACCTCGTCATAAAAATGAAAGGCATCTCCATACCATCCTCCGCCCACACCTCACAATCCGTATACGGTCTCCAGGTGATCGTATCTATGTCATCAAATACTCTCCTTCAGTGCTCTAGTTTGCCCAGCTTACGCTGGACAACTAGGCCTCTATATCCATAGGCGTAGGCTGTACCTACGGGCCTATCTCTGTCTACCAATGGCCTCGCTACTGGGATGTGCTCCCAACACCATACCTGTAAAAGGGTCACCCCTGTTGATAAGCTCCCGTAACCGAGGTATAATACCTCATGCAGGCTCCTGTAAAGATGGGCCAACATCACTGACCCCCATGCAAATCTTCGACCCTGTGTCACCATCTGCTCCAAGACCAGCCCCCATCTTACTGAAAATCCCTTTGACCTACGATCAGGACAAAGGAATCCTCCAATGAATCCTGCTAATACTGATGGCAGCGGTGCATAATCCAGATCCAAGAACTCCTGCCAAGGGATCTCATAACCATAGACACTCTCATCATGGAATATATGGCGCAGTGCCTCTGTGCCGCCCTCCTCTGTCTGCTCATACGGTAATATAGCCCCTACCACAGGAATCCGTAATATCCGGTAGCAATCCTCCGGTGTCACTGTCATCTCTCCAGTGGCAAAATGAAAGGTGTTCGTATCACTGTGCCACCTCTCTGCCAATGCTGTCAATAGTCCCCAGTTCACAGTGAACTGAGGCATATCAAGAAGCGAGGTCAATCCACATCTCTCAATAATATCTAAGTCTGCCTGTGACAAACGTGGTATTAGCGTCCATGGTCTCGGGAATCTCTCTCTCGACTGCACAATACCCAATCGCTCCTGTCAACAAACAAAACATATCCAATATCAGTTTCCACATCAACACAAAGATATCAAAATAAAACTTACATCAAAACCATGAAACAATTTGCTCATCTACAATCAAAGTTCAAAATCCTATCATTTCATATCAACTTGTAAAACAACTCAAGTTCTCAAAAACCATATCAAAACTTGTAAAACAACTCAAGTACCACTATCACATAAACTTGTAAAACAACTCAAGTTTCCCACCCATATCAGCTTGTAAAACAACTCAAGCTTCCAACCCATATCGGCTTGTAAAACAACTCAGGCTTTCACACACATTGAACTTAAAACAGACAACGCAAATAATCATATTCTGATCAACACAAACAGCTTGATATCTATACATAACTTGGAAAATTGCACATCAAAACAAGTTATACAAATACTCATCTTGGATAAATGCATCAAAAACACGATAGACACGCAAAAACACCACTTTTCAGAATCGGCCAAAACTACAAATTTTTCATGGATGCGCTAAAACAGACCTCCAATGCGCTAAAACAATCCCACGCGCTAGACTGTTTGTCCTATGCGCTAACCTATATGCCCTATGCGCTAGAAACTATCTACGCGCTACTCTTTTCTTCCATTGCGCTACCTAATCTATCCTATGCGCTAGAACCTATCTACGCGCTAATCTATTCTTCCTCAGCGCTACCCTTTCAGCCTTATGCGCTAGGTTAGTTCTACGCGCTAAATCCCTTTGCCTATGCGAACCCCGGCAGCTCCTATGCGCTAGGTTAGTCCTACGCGCTACCCTGCTCCTCCTACGTGCTACCAAAGCCTTTGCATGCGCTATTTTATCTGCATGCGCTATTTTATCTACACCCGCTAACCTACAGATCCTATGCGCTAGCAAAATATTTTCGGACGCAACCCCTAAAATAACTTTGATGTGCTACCCTACACTTCGTATGCGCTAAATTAAACCTTAGACACGCTAAAACGATTTGCCCAAAGTTTAAAAATCAAAAAACACCTGAAAATGACAAAATAAAAAATCCAAAAGATGTCAAAAATGTTGACTTACTGGTGGTCCACGCACTACTGGTCTCCGGTACCTCCGAACGCGCTCGAAACAGTGTCTGTGATAGGGAATAGGCATTTTCTCTCCAGAGCAAATTATCTTTCTTCAAAAGTCAACAAAGCACAAATGACTTTAAATCAAGCCCTTTTCCCCTTTTATAGGAGGAAAATGAAATTAGGGTTAGCCAACTGGACCTGTAATATGGTCGTGGTCTCCCCTATACCAAAACATTTGTAATTTATCGGGAGATGAATCAATTTACACACTTTCTACAAACACGGAATCCTACACATCATATGAACTTCATCAATTTAAATCAAAAAAATTTCAAAAAAATATTGATTCATCTCCCGAGGGGCATCACATCAAATATCAAATCTGGGGCATGACTTGCAAATAAAAGAGCGACACAAAAATTGCATTTGATCATAAAAACACAAAAACAATCATTTTTCTTTGAAATAACATGTGCACACATGTCACTTCAAAGAGGGGCAAAATGTAGACGTATAAAAATGACCATATTCTTAAATGAATATTTTATGTTCATTTCCCTATTTAATTAAATCCAATTCAATTAAATTATCCACATTCTTCTATTTTATTAAATAAATTATTCAATTTTTTTAAATAAAATTCACTATACCATTTAATGAATAAATCATTTTATTCAATTAAATCCCTCTAGCCACTTTTAATTAAATTCAAATTTAATTAAAAAGTTATCCTAAATTGAATAAATCAAATTTATTTAATTACAAACAAATTGAATGAAAATAAAATAATTCAATTAAATCCTATTATCCTCCCCATCCACTTGCAAAAACCCAAACCCCTTCCTAATCCCTTCTAGAATCTTCTAACCAATTCTAATTAACCTAAACCCCCTCTAAATTTTGTCACATCCATAAGCAAAGGGAGGTCACTTCTCAAATGGCCCAAAGTCTTGGATAACCATTGAAGGTTTTCAACCTTCAACCACCAAAACCCTTAAAGTCTTTGAAAACCATTGAAGGCTTCCAACCTTCAACCACTTAATCCCCAAAGTCTCCAATAACCATTAATGGTTATTTCAAACCCTCCCACATGGTTAAAACATTTGTTTTGACTCAACCTCTACCCAACCCAAGGGTCTCATTAGGTCATTAATGCTTTGACTATGATTATCTCTTAATCATTTGCACAAAAGTTTATCTTTGGATTAGATCTTAATTCATTGGGTAAACCTAACTTAGACTTGACCCTTAGCCTTTAGATAACCATGAGGTCTTCTCAGGCCTTTAATGCCTCCAACCTCTTCTCTCAACCCAATCCTATGTTGACATTTGTCACCATGTCATTGGTGCAAATTGTGCACATGGATCCCCAACTTTCAAACTCAGCCCTTGATTAAACCATTCAATCTTGACCATCCATTGCCCTGTTTGTGCTATAAATAGAGCTCTCATTTCTCCATTTTTAGAATCATCTTTCAAATTTGAAGCATCACACTTATGCTCAAATTGTTTCAAGCTTTCATATCATTTTATGCTCATCATTTAGCCTCTCTTTAGATCAGAATTAATCATGAATATGCATGCTAGAGTAATTTATTTATCATTTTAGTTCAATCATAGACTAAATATAGTATGTTAGGATAGTATTCATACTACCCTATCATCTTATCATTTAGTTTATTGCATTTCTAGCATCATACCTAGCTTATAACACATCTCATACTAAAATCAATTAAAAACCTCTCTTGTTCTCATATTTGCCATCCCTAAGCCATTTTGCTCAGTAATCTGAGAGTAAAACATTGGTTTGAGGGACATTGTGAGATAGAGAACCATGGGACCCTCCTTGGGAAGCTGAGTAACACTACGTTACTCCATAGCTTGCATCAAGAAGTCCTGTGTGTGTGTGTGGATTGGTATTTTTCGTAATTTTCACATTTTAAGTTTTACTCACCCACTTTTCCCACATACAGTTATCAATTCCTACAATATAATATTTTATTTTAGTATTATTATTATTGTCAATACATATGACTAAATTCTTAAAGATTAGGGTATCCACTATATCATACAATGATTTGTATACTATCTTTCAATAACAACCATTTTAAAACTTAAAAAATCTAAATACCTTTCTTAAAAAAATTATATATTATCTTTTTTTTTAAATTATTAAATAAATAAGTTTATTTCTTTATGCTATTGTCACAATTCAACAATATTTTAAGATAATATTCTATTTATTGTCAACATGTAAAACCTATTTTTTTAAATTTTAGATATTGATTATGTCATACAAAGATATGTATAGTATCTTTGAAATAACAATCATGTCAAACTTTTAAAAAGCTAAATTTCTCTCTTACAACAATTATAGATTATTTTTTTTAAAATTATAAAATAATTTTTTTTTAATACTATTGTCACAATTCAACAATCTTTCAAGATTAGACACTATTTTGTTTTATCTGTTATTATTACTTTATTATCGTCAAAACATACAGCCAAATTATGAAAAATTAGGGTATCGACTATTCCACAAGAGGGGTAGATGGTGCGATACAAGGAAGGTCTCATTTGCGTGGGAATCCTAGATAAAACTATTTATTCATTTATTCATACGTCATCTTGAATTCAATATTATATACTCATTGACCACAAATTGATCAGATGATTTCTTACTCTCCTTTGAGCATTTTCTTGATCTCATACCCATCAAGCAAAATCTCATTAAATGTCTTTACACTCCATACCCATTTGAGCACAAGTTCATTGATAACTTTCTGGCTCACATACTAATTGAGCACAAATTCAGTGAATGCTTTACTGCTACTTGTTTGTCATGGATTCAATCACTTTTGCATCATCATCATGCTCCCTAGTTGCAGGAGTTCTCCTTGTGATACTCATCATTTTCCTGAAGAAGAAGAAGAGTAAGAGGAGAGTGACACTAGCATTACCACCAGGTCCTCCTGGATGGCCCATCATTGGAAACATCTTTCAGCTTGGGGACAACCCCCACCAATCTCTTTTCTTCCTTGCACAGAAGTATGGACCTCTCATGACCATCAAATTGGGCATGCAGACAACTCTGGTTGTTTCATCTCCATCCATGGCAAGAGAAGTACTAAAGAACAATGACCAGAGCTTCTCAAGCAGAACAATCAATACAGTTACAAGGGTATTTTCTTACCAAGGCACAAGTCTATTATGGAGTCCTTATGGCCCTCAATGGCGTTTGCTTAGAAAGACCTGCAACACAGAGATTTTTAGTGCCAAAAGGCTTGATGCTTTGCAGCATTTGAGAAGAGACGAAGTGTTTAGGAGTATTGATTCCATCTTGGAGAATTGTAAACAGGAGAATGGTGTGCAGATTGGGGAAAGAGCATTTATGATTTCTCTTACCATTATGGGTAAGATGATTTTTGGCAATAAATTGTTCGAGACAGGCTCTGCACAAGCTGCAGAGTTTAAGAGCATGGTACGACAAGCCCTCCAGTTGGCAGGGCTTCCAAATTTATCAGACTTTTTTCCTTTTTTGGGGAGATTTGATCTTCAGGGGCTGAATAGTAAAGCTAATAGTTTGGCCCAACGCTTTGATAACATGTTTGATAGAATTATGGAGGAGCGACTAGCACAGAGGGCTGATATACCACTCAAGTACAGTAATGAAGTGAAGGATTTTCTGGATGTAATGTTGGACTTGAGAGAAGATGGTACACAACTTACTCTGGAGAACATCAAAGCACTGTTCATGGTAAGTCATATTCCTCAGAATAACTTGACATTAAGGAAATTCTCAATTGCACAGCTTTGATTTCTACTCATAAATATTATAGATTAATTGTTTTCAACTTTCCCACTTATCAAAAAAAAATAAAAAAAAAATTGTAATTTCAAAATCGTTGTGGCTATCTGTAAACTATTGTACATCTTGCTTATTTGGTTTGCTCATATCTAGGAGTTTGGGACAGTAGGCATCACACTCTTTTCTGTCCCTAAGGATTCGAAAAGGGGTGGAGCGTTCAATATATCTCTTCAGTTTTTAGGAAGAGATGGAACTCTTCTCAAAATATTCTTCATTTACATTGATTCCAGTGCAGTTTCCGAAAACATCAGTGTATTGCTCATCATGTCATTTTGCATAAATTTGCGCAGACACTTGCAAACTTCAATACAAATGGAATGTCGAGAATTCAAAACATATCGTAACAACTTTCATTTCTTCTTGAAACTATATACTTATTCTATATTCTATATATATTTAGTTATGTATTTGTTAAAGTTTATTTTATTGCTCTTGTTCTGTGTGTTTCTTTACATATGGATCACAAAAAGATGACAGATGGGACATGGAATAAAAAACATTTCTACTCCATGACCCATAAACTATTTATCATTCATTCTGATGAACAGAATATGATCCAAAATAATAACTACCTTAAATCATGAAAAACTAATATCCTCGCCTACACCATTTCATATTTCAATATTTTCGCCTTTCCAAAATAAAATTTCATTTTTCTGTTGGAGATTTGATTTCAAGATATATGTTTTGCAGTGGTGACTCTCTTCATAATTGAAATTGTGGTGTAAGTAGGACGTAGAGAAAGATGGTATATTTTCTGTTGGAGATTTGATTTCAGGATATATGTTTTGGAGTGGTGACTCTCTTCATAATTGAAATTGTGGTGCAAGTAGGACATAAAGAAAGATGGTATATGGAAGGAGGTAAGTGATTATCTATAGTGCTTTTTCGAGTAACTAATGTGAAAAAGCCAAATGTAATTAGCAAGGAAAGGAACAAGATAGAGGAATAAAGGTAAGTAGCAAGAAAAGGAACAAGATAGATGAATAGAAGGGTGTAAAGGTTGGAAGAGGTGTTGGAAAGAAGGAAAATGAAGCTTTTGGAAATTTAAATTGGGGGGAGAAAAGAAAGAGATTGGGTAAAGGCTAGAAAAAGAAAAGTAGGATTTGAGGATCATAGTTTCTATAATGTAGGGTAGATTTTCAAAAGATTATAACCTTCAAATCTTATTCTTCCTTCATCCACCTTTTGTCAACTCTTTTTATTTCTTGTACATGTTCTTGAACTAAGTCTTTCAAAGCTTCATTTTCTTGTTCCTAACACCTATTTCAATCTTATCAATGTCTTTCTATTTTCCTTTCTCCTTGCCTTTCCACCTACAATAGAATTTTTCCTTCCATTTTCTATAAATACTCCTCCCTCACTTAATTTCCTTCATGCTAATTTTTTTATTCTCACTTTTGTTATCAGAATTTTTTTGAGATACACCCCCCTGTCCTTCATTTTAGTATAGATTTCTTCAACTTAACTCCTCTCCTCTTTTGCTTAAACATACCTTGACTAGTCTCTCCCACTATCCCACCTTTACACATTTCCTTGACATGTATCCATGTGATCTAGACACTCTCATGTCCTTCATGCCACTTTCTCTAGCAATAATGCATCTCTACCTTATCCTCCATTTTTTACACCTACACTATCTCCTCTTACTTAGGATGATGATACTTATCTCACCATTCCTTAACCACTCTATCCCCCTCCTCCTATATGTATTACCTCATCTATAGCCTATCATGATGGCATGTATTTTCCAAATTTTCATTCTTTATTGAAAACATGTTTAAACCCACAAATATCTCAAGGAATGGCAATGTAAGTCTAGGCTCATGGATTTTGACAAACTATTGAGCCAAGTAGTGAAATGGAAATCCAAAAACAATGCAGTATTATTCATTTATTAACTTGCAAACGAGTTATTATAGAAAGAGTATAATTATGTATTCTCTCAAGTCTTACAACATTCATGCAAAAACTTTCTATAATTAAACTCTCTTGAAAAGATCTCACAACCACAATTTTGTTGGAAAATTGAGTTGTTGTGCCTTGTTGTCATTCATGTCAACCTATCTTGCATTGTCATTGATGTCAATTTGTCTTGTATTGATATGTGAGTAAGAATAGTATAGCAGATGTTTCTATATGCAGGAAAGACTATTTATGTACTATGTTGAGTGTTTTGGTATTGGTGTGTAATTTGGTGAAGATTTTGTGGTATTTCAAGAAGATTGATATTGGAAGTTTCAATATGCAGGAAATAGTATTTATGTAATAAAAACTTTTTAATGTCTTAGTGGAAGAATGTTTTGCATTCCTCTGGTTTGTGAAGACTATGTGCTATGGTTTTGAATGTAAAATGTTTATGTTCTATGTATATTGTAATATCAAGTTTGTAAATACTCACTCAATTGGTTGAGTTGATTATTGATGTTTCTGATAGTAAAGTCTTGTAGTAGAAGAAGTCCGAAAGAGGTCTTATGGTTTTCAGATAGGTAAATTCAAGTGCTCCGGTTTGGAGGACATGTTCATATGGATTGTGCAGTGTTCCATATTAGTTTTCAAATGATGCTTTGTATTCTTTGTTGTCAGCTAGTCTAGTTTTTGGTTGACTATGATATTGTATCCTACTTGGTTCATATTATTTTGGTCTGGGTTTGCTTGAGAGGATGTGTATGGATAATATTTTGGGTCTCACCATGGCATGTGTAGATCCGCATTGAGTTTCATGTGTTGGAGAATGTTTTTAGGTCAACCAATTGGCATGCTTCATTGTTCATCTATATGTTTCATTTGATGTCAGCCTTGCAAAGGATTTGCTAGTGCGTGCAGTTTGTTGGAATCATTTAGAAATGTTGTATTGTAATGTTTTTGGGTCCTCTCTATCTCTTGGAGTGGACTACATTTGATATTTTAGGTTCGAGTGGCCTAATTTATGTAATAATGTATATTCTATCTATGGCTAACTGAGTTAAGGGTCTTGATGATTAATCTTGTATATAAAGGACTATGAATGTATTAGTGAGTGTGTGGAATGGGTGTGAATTGATTTTCCAAATGTGTGAAATACCTACAAGCAATTTTGTATTGAAGATGTGCGAGAGACTATTGTGAAGAGTTTTGGTGATGACATTCTCAATGTAACAGAGTTTAGAGATTGTGTTTTGGAAGAAAAAGAGTTTTCTATGATATTGATTGCTTGACACAGTGGTTGAAGATCAATTTCATGATCAAGAGATCTTTCTCATTCCAATTCAATTTTTTGTTTCTCTACCGGAAGACTGTGAATCTCTTGGCAGCTTTCTATATCTTGCCCTAAAATAGTGAGTTCTAGGCTTGTAAGTCATTTGTATCTTGCCCTAAGGTTGTGCACCTTAGTTCTGCAAGTCCTCTTAGGAGCAAGGTGTTTTGGAGGCAACATTGTAACAAATTATATTTATCTTGTGAGTTTGATTCTTACTGTGGTTTATTCATGATTAGGTTTTGCACATAAATATGGTGTTCATGTGTTTTTTGTGCTTCATACTTTCATAATTTGTTATTGTGGAGACTACATGCTATGTTGCAAATGTGATATTGATGATTGTGTTGGTTGTCATTGATGTTAACATAATGGTTATCATTAATGTCATCACATGATTTTGGTGTTGGTAATCTGAAAGATGAGTTCCCAGAATCTTTGGTGCTCTAGAAGATGTGTTATAATTGATATTCAGCATCCAGATTGGTTGAGTTGATGATCCGGATTTGGATACGGTGTTGATCGAGTGTATTCATGTGTATCCTAGTTCCATTCCTATTTTTGTTGCTTTGGGTAGTTCTTTTTGGGTCCAGATTGAGTCTGGAATTCGAGGAGTAGTGATATTGGTGCAGCGTGTGAGTCCTGTTTTGGGTCCAGAATTTGTGATGAATGTAACGTGTTAATTTGACTGATGATGTATGTTGTGGTGTGGTCAACTTCTCATTCCTTCCCACCACTAGGATGTTTAGTGTTGACCTATTTTAGATCTCTGTCTTGGCTGACTTAGAAGATTATGTTCCTCAGAAAATAGTATATATATGAGGATGATCTAATTGTGTTAATGTGAAAAAAGTGTGGCATTGTTATCGAAGATATGTGAGATTGAAAAGTTTTGCCCCCTTTTTAAATTTGGAGTCACCATCCAATTTCTCCTAAGTGTTCCCTTTCACTTCATGTTTCAAGCTTCCGGTCATGGACTTTATGATTTTCTGAAGTCATCTCACGCGTTGTATCCCTTTTCTAAACTTATCACGAGGTTAGAATATTTCAAAATTTTCCGATTACCCAATCTCCCATTGTCTTGTGCTTTGGTTGCTCTAGCACGGGTTGTGAAAAGTTTGCAAGTCCCGACTATAGGTTCTTAAGTTCATATTTTCCCAAACTGAGCGACTTGTCAATTTTCACCTAGCTTTTGGGGCACCGCCTTTGTGTCAAGTCTTTGTACGGACTAACATTGTTTGCCTTGTCAGCAGGAATAAGCCAAATTAAAGGACTATTTAAAAAGGCGAAGTAAATGCAACATTTAAGGCATGTCACATCACTTGAGTACACAGACAAGGTGGCGGATGATTTTTGAACCAACCCTCATTTTTTAGTTTTCACAAGGTGCATTATCTAGCTTGTGTCCATGCAAAGTGTGATACAAAATCACTAGGCAAGACGTGCAAGACACGGAAGTAGAGCAATTGAACTTAGCAATTTTTTTGTAAGAGCTTGAAGGAAGCAAGAGAAATCTGTTGCGAGAGAGAATTTTTCAGTGTGGCATGGCTTTTGCAGCTGGTTTTTCGTCTATTGTTCCCTGCTCAAATTTAATTGTTGCATGCTCTGAAAGATACAACCCAGAAACACAAGAAATCCAAGCAGAAGGTGGTAGGGTTGTTGTGCAGATTAATTCTAAAAGCGTCTCCCGCACTTTGTACCTTCCTAAGAGAGAAGCCTCCAAAAACATGTATGTTCTAACTGGCGAATAGTATTTCCAAACGCATTGGGATTGGTGTATGAAATGCATTGCCAGGACTTCGTTAAAGTCTGAAAAGGGAGGTAAGTCTCAATTTCCTACAAAATTAAAAAGGATGCACTTAAAGGATGAAGTTGCAAAAATCATATCCCTCTTGCACCATGTTGTAGGAAATGCATGCATTGATTCTTTTGAGTTTTGGATGTGTCATTTCATTCTAGTAATTTGTGCTCCTGAGAGTTTTATTGACTGTGCCTCTATTATTATCTATCACTTGAATGAACAATTGCGTAATTTTCGTCAGTCCCTGGTTTTTCATATGTGTTCATAACTGATTTTTCGTCCTAGCTAGTCAAGAGTCTTCTTGATTGAGTCTAGAATTGCATCATCCTCTCCCTACATTCACACCCATCTACTAGAAATTCCCCCATATCACCATGCGAAAGGGTATGCAATTTTTTTCCTGTGTCAATGATGTATTCTCAATGGGTATGGTCAAGAGATTAGAAAGAAACCCTAGCCTATGAATTTCCCATGAGTCTGCTACCTTTGTGACAAAATTTGGGAGTTTTTACACCCAATTTGATATGTTTGCATACCTTAGAATTGGGGGTTTTGAGAAGGCCCCGCTAAACTTGCCTCCATTCCCATCTAATTATATTGTGTTTCTGGAAGTTTTCTACTAGATGGCTGTTGTAAATATTAAATACCTGAACATGGGGAAGAAAGGATTCTCCATCCCATTATCCACAACTTATTTATCTTGAAAAACAAATAGCGATGTTAAGGTTGTGGGAATGATTATGGAGAAATTTCATTTTCTATCTCTACCATCTAGAATTAGTTTTGACAGTAAGGGATATGTGAATTGTTATTTGTATGGAGCCAAAGGTAACATGCATCAGCCTGAGATCGAATATTTCTAGGAGGATTGTCTAAACGATGTCGAAGTGTTTAAGAAAAGTTTCATGAGGCTCTCTTTGCAGAAAATCCACACTCTTGGTGATCCCTTTAATGTTTCTGATGATGTGGTTGAAGATGAGGTCATTATTGATTTGGAGATTATCATATTTTTGCTGATGCGGACCCACAAAAATCGATTGATCTAAAGAAGAAGTCTTGGAACTAATGGTTCATACTTCTCTAGTGTTAAGAAAGACATCCGACTAATTAAATGGTAAGTGGAAGAAACAATGCGGCTCCTCACAAAGCCAAAATTCATCATCTCATAGAGAGAAAGGAGTAGTTTCCTCTTCCCCTGTTCAAGCATCAACAACTAAGTCTGTAGGTAGGTTACTGTAGCATCGTAAATTGTACGCTCTTGCTAGGGTGGTACAATTTCACACCTAGTTTAGCACCCACCTTGGCACATTTTGCATTTTGCATTGCATTTCCCCTTTAGCACTTAATTAATTAAATTAATTAGGTCTAAGGTTATATTTCATCATCTTCCACATCATAAAGTTGGGCCCTTTCATTAAAGTGTGCCCTTTTCATTTTATTCCTCCAATACATCATTTAATCAAAAACCCTAATTAGGTCCTATTTTGAACTTGGGGGCTTGATTTCGGGGGTCAAAACATCTCGAAATCACCTATAACTTTGGGATTCTCTCTAAAATCATCATATCCGACAGCCCTAAAAATTTGGTGAAAAGTTGCCGGGACCATGGCGCCCGGAGTGCACACGGTCCAGGACATTTTTCCCGAAATTTTAGGAGCGCGATCCAATCATAAAATAAAGCTTAACCCCAAGAAATTGGCGGGAGATTCAATCTCTAGGTCGACCAAAAGTTGAAATTACGACCTAGGGTTTCATATATAAGAGCTCTCTTTCTTCATTTGAAAGGATTGGATTTTTGGTTTCAGGGACCTTCTATGCAACAAAAGAGCAGATCTTTGAAGACTTCAATAACATTCAACATCCATCCATCAAGCATTCATCAATTTCATTCATCCATTTAGGGCTTTGAAGGCATTGAAGAGCAATAGGGGATCATCGACTGAAGATTGGCTTATACCCCTCCCTTGGGGTTGGGTATGATTTCATGTTGTTTTCATGTCTTTTGCATAAGCCTCATTATATCATTTGTATTCATGCTTTAGATCACTTTGCATCTTGATTTGGAGCATTTACATTATCATTGACAAGCAATTAGGGTTTACTTTCTAGGTTGCTCTAGTTTGCTTACTTGCATTTTAGGATCTTGCACACACACAAGGTCTGCACACACATTACTTTTACAAGACAACTTGGCTATTCATGGAGGTGGAAATCACCAAAGCGGGGGTTTGACTAAGGCAAAACCCTATATAGCCGCCCACCATACCTTTTCAGATATAAGTTCAGGTTTCGGGATTCGGACGACGCCACAAGTTGCAGATCCGGCGGAAGCAGACGGAGACTGAAATTTACACCAAATTCCAACCCAGAAAGCTAGGACTGGGGCGTGGGGCACCTTGGTCCCTGGGACAGTGGCGCTGGGCGCCCTGGTCCTCCAGTCAGACAGCAAGTTTCAGCATTTTCCCAACAGCTTTTTAGGTTGCAAAACAACAGTTTTAGGAGTAGTTTCAGGGGCAGAATCAGGACAGTGGTGCCCGCACCCCCGTCCCAAACATTTTCACTCAGATTTTAACTCCAGGTATGCATCTGCATTCTTGTCTTGTCCTTGTGTTTACAGCTTTCCATTGTTTAATCTCAATTCTGCAATCTTGTTATTAGTTCATACTTGCACTTTGGGGTTAGGAATTGAACTTGCATCATTTTATCTTTCAATTACAACAAAGGAATAGAAATCCTAATAGGTAGCCCATGGCTCTCTCTTCTACAAAAAGAAGTAGCCAATTGTGTGATACCTCTAGGCTCTTTCGTATTCCACAATGTGTGTCAAAAGGTAGGATTAGGGCATGTTAGCCTAGTCTCGCTTTTTCACCTACACATTTTGGTGAACCCGACATGAATTTTTATTATTGCTTTCTCTTGCATTGCATTTGTTAGATCTAGATCTAGATTTAGTTTGCTTCATTTAAGTTTCATTTTTCATTAAAAAAAAAAAGAGGAAAAAAAAAAAGGAGGGAAAAGAAAGAGTGTGTTTCTTTGTTTCTTTGCATTGTGTGTTTAGGTTTTATGCAATTTTTATTTCAAAAAGTCATATTTTTATTTGCAAGATGTTCATATTTATGATGATGTATGCAATTATGTTGATTATGAGTATAGCCAAGATGAATTAGATGAAGCTTTGGATGAGTTTTTGAACCCTAAAGATACCAAACCTTCATTTTACCAAAAACTCATAAACATTGTTACTATGCCATTTCGATGTGATGAGAAAGATAAGTCGAATGATTCCTCTCAAGGGTACATTCCTATCAACTCTTCCACTAAATCTAGTAACATGGTTGTTTTCAATGATCCTCTCTATGAAGAGATGTCTCCTTTTGAATCAAAAGATAAACCTTTTAATCAATATGATTATGCTTTGTTGGATGATGCTCTTGATGACTTTGTGGCTTTATCGAAATCTTTAGATAAGAATAAAACTTCTAAATCAGTTAACATGATAAACCGGAATGAGCATAATAAGCCTCTCTTTGAAGTCCAAGGTGCTTATCCTTCTCCCACCTTCCAAGTTCCTAAATCACCTCTCCTTACTGTCCAAGGAGGGTATGGTCATGATTCCTTTCTTACTCCGAATAAACCTATCATCACTGTGCAAGGAAGAAAACCTATAAGTCCTTATAGTTATGCCAAGCAATTAACTAGAGAGAGTTATCATGCGGTTGCCCATACTTATCATACTAGAAATAATAGGCAACATAATCCTCCTCCTATTACTCCAGTTTCTCTTCCTAATCCTCAACAAATTCTTCCGCAAGATCCACGTATTTCACAAGTTATGGGTAAGGAATATGATCTCATAGAACAACTTAAAGCTACCCCTACTAAGATATCCCTTTGGGATTTGATCCAAACTTCTTCCGCTCATCATGGAATGTTACAAGATGCCTTGAAAGATTTGAATGTTCCTCCACCTAATACATCTAGTAATATAGTGTCTTTGGTTAACTCTGTGATGAATCCTAAAGCTCAAATTGTGTTTACTCAAGATGAATTGCCTACTAGTGAAATTCAACATCAATATGATCCCTTGATTATTGTGGTTATCATAAATGACACTACTATAAGACAAAAACTGGTAGATAATGGCTCTAGCCTTAATGTGTGTAGCATTAATCTATTGCATAAGACGAATGTGGATACATCCCTTATTGAGCCTGATTCTCGTCCCATTCAAGGCTTTGATAATGTGGCTAAGTCTTCATTAGGTATTATCACCTGACCCATCACAGTGGGAACTGTTACTTTGCCCACTCCTATCCATGTTATGTCGAGAAATCTAACATACAACTTGTTATTAGGGAGACATTGGATTCACAGTATGCAAGTTGTCCCCTCTACATTGCATAGACAAGTTAAATTTATTTATAACAATAAGACATATACCTTGATAGGTGATACTAATTTTCAGGCTTGTTTGCAAACATCTACTTCCAAAGGGAGTTCTTCTAAACCTTCCTCTTCTAGTGATGACTCTTTAAACAAGATACCTATGGATGAATCATCACCCTCTGATAATCAAAATTCTTTGGATGAGTCTGAAGTTCTTGAAGAAGATTCTTCTCAACTTGAATCTACACATGAAAAGGCTTTTGATCCTGAGAAGGTTCTCGCGGAAGACGATTGGGGATCTCTTGACTTTAATCCCACCTTTGTAGGTGAGTATAGGGTTCCTCCTAGAGAGCTTAAAGTTAAAAAGAAGGAAGAAAGTAAAGATCAATCAACCTTACCTAAACCTATGAACAATAATTTTGTGGCCGCTTCTCAAACTTCTTCTCCTCACACCTCTAATTCTGAAGAGTTTGATTCTTTGTCTTATGAAAAACTGCCTTCTCTTTCTAAAATGGCTGATCGTTATGGTCGTGGTTTTCATATTTTAGCTAAGTATGGGTATAATGGAAATGGTTGTGGCGCTCATGAACAAGGGATAAAGGTTCCTCTAGGGAATCATCTTTATGATGAGACCTTTGGACTTGGTTATAATCCCTGCAAGCGCACTAAAGCTTCTAAGAGACCATGTATTAGTGTAAATGTTATTTCTACATCTCTACCAATGAGACACCCTGAGTATATTGATGGGGATCCTTCGTGTGCCTATGCTTTGGATGTCTTTCCTACCGATGATGCTTTAGTTGAGTTCTTGGGAGCATATGACACTCTTCCTCGTTATCATCACAATAGGGGATTTCCTTATTGTTTGAACACTGAAGCTTATTTTGGAAGAGAGATTGATAACGATGAGATTGTGGAAGAATTCCCTCAGTTAAAGGACATTCCTCAACAAAGTAATCTTCTCATAAGTGACACCATTGATGTTAAGATGGATCCTTGCACTGAAGAAAAAGTTATTAAAATTGGAAAGTGTTTGGATGAAGAAGAACAAAAACAATATGCAAATTTATTGCATGAATTCCCTGAGATCTTTGCTTGGACATACTTTGACATGCCTGGTATAGATCCTAAGATTGTTACTCATAATATTGTCTTAGTTCCCGATGCTAAGCCTGTGAAACAAAAGATTCGAAAAATGAATCCTAAGGTAGCTCTGCTTGTTAAGGCTGAGATTGAAAAATTATTGGAGGCTAGATTTATCCACCCTATTGATTATTCCCCGTGGATTTCAAATATTGTCGTTGTGGCTAAATTGGATAATAAAATAAGAATGTGTACCGACTTTCGAGATTTAAATAAGGCTTCTTTAAAAGATGATTTCCCTCTCCCAAACATTGACATGATAGTTGATTCTACAGGAGGACATGCTTTGTTATCCTTCATGGATGGTTTTTCAGGATACAATCAAATTTTCATTAATCCTCAAGATCAATTCAAAACTACTTTCACCACTCGTTGGGGTATGTTTTGTTGGGTGATGATGCCTTTTGGACTTAAAAACGCCAGCGCAACTTATCAACGAGCGATGACCCTTATCTTTCATGATTATATGCATAAGATTTTAGAAGATTATGTTGATGATATTTTAGCCAAATCCATTCTTTGTATAGATCATATTAAGATCCTTCATCAAATCTTTGAAAGAATTTGTAAATATCACATGCGCTTGAATCCCCGGAAATGTGTTTTTGGTGTGGATAGTGGAAAGCTATTAGGATTCATAGTTTCGCATCATGGGATTGAGGTGGACACTAAGAAAATAGATGCTATTGTCAACATGCCACCTCCTAGAAATGTGTCTCAACTCAAAAGCTTACAAGGAAAGATTCAAGCTATTCGTAGGTTCGTATCTCAACTTGCAGATCGTACCTTTCCTTTTACTCAACTTCTCAAAAAGAATATCACTTTTCAATGGAACGAAGATTGTCAGCAAGCATTTGAAGATTTAAAAGTATATTTGGCTAATCCTCCTATCCTTCAACCTGTCGAACCTTCTAAACCCTTTCTTCTTTATACAACTGCTTCCTCTCATGCTCTCACAACATTATTGGCACAACATGATAAAGATGGTAAGGAATGTCCGGTTTATTATATAAGTTGTACCTTACTTGATTATGAGACTCGATATTCTGCGATAGAAAGACAATGCTTGGCCTTGGTGTTTGCGACTCAGAAATTGAGACATTATCTTTTAAATTCAGAAGTCCACATCATGGTAAAGTTTGATCCTTTGAAGCATCTTTTCTCTAAAACTGATTTATCAGGGCACCTACCTAAGTGGATTATGATGTTAACTGAATTTGACCTTAAATTTGTTTCACAAAGAGAAATTAAAGGGCAAGCGTTGACCAATCACTTAGTTGAGGCCCCTTCACCTTTCTCCTTCCCTAACCCTGAGTCTTTTCCCGATGACTTCATTCTTTGTATAGAGAAAGATGAAACTTGGGAGTTATACTTTGATGGCTCTAAGTGTCGTACGGGATCAGGGGCAGGTGTTGTTCTAATTTCTCCTACAAAGAAATCCATTCCCTTATCTTATCATCTCAATTTCCTATGTACCAATAAAATTGCTGAGTATGAGGCTCTTATAGTAGGAATAAAAGCAGCCTTGGCTTTGAATGTAAAGCACATACATATTTATGGAGATTCTCAATTGATTATAAGACAAGTAACAGGACTGTATCAAGCAAAACAAGACAAATTATCACAATATAAAGACCTTGCTATCTCCTTGTTACAAAAATTTGATTCTTATACCATGGAACCTATTCCTCGGAAAGATGATTGACATGCGAACGCAATGGCATGTGTGGCTTCTCTTGTATCTTTAGAGGACCCTGTGGTTGATCTTAAATTTGTTATTCACAACCTTATTTCTCCAGCTATTGTAGATGATTCTAGCTTGATGACATGTTGTGACTTTATACACTCAAATGAATGGTATTCGAATATCGTAAGATACTTGACCGATGGTACCTTTCCTGATTCCGACAATAGGAACACTAGGGCTAGAATCCGCAAGCTGTCTGCTAGATATATCATTCTTTCTAATGTTATTTATTGAAGGGGTTATAATGGTCTTCTCCTTCGCTGTCTTAACAAATCAGAAATCCCTATTGCTCTTGAAGAGGCTCATTCAGGTGCCTGTGGGGGGCATTTTGGAGGCAAATCCTTGGTTCAAATATTGCTTCATATGGGATACTATTGGCAAACTATGCAGAAGGATTCTTTTTCATTTGTTAAGAAATGTCATCAATGTCAACAACACAATAATCTGATTCATGCTCCTGCCCAAGAACTTCATTCTCATGTAGCTTCTTGGCCTTTCTCTGCATGGGGGTTGGATCTCATCGATAAAATCTCTCCTCCTTCATCTCAAGGACACACTTTCATTATAACCGCAATAGATTACTTTACAAAGTGGGTGGAAGTTGTTCCCCTTTGCTCTACTACTGCTGAAGTGATTTGTCAATTTCTTCTAGAAAACATTATTTCTCGATTCGGGATACCTTCCACTATAATCTCAGATAATGGGACATCATTTCAGAACAAGGACGTGAAGAAATTCCTCGAGAAATATCATATCAAACATCGATTTTCTACACCATACTATCCTCAATCAAATGGTCAAGCCGAATCATCCAATAAGATAATTGAACAAATTCTTCGCAAAACCGTGAATAAGCATGGTAAGGATTGGAGTACTTAGCTAATCTATGCTCTTTGGGCCTACCGAATGAGTGTACGAATTGCTACAGGAACCACCCCTTATAATCTTGTTTATGGTGCTGATGCTATTATGCTTTTAGAGTTAGAGATTCCATCACTTAGAGTTTCTCTCAAAGGTATAGTAGATGATGACTCTTATAGAGAACAAAGACTTCAACAGCTTGAGATGCTTGATGAACAGCGTATAAATGCTCTTGAGCATTATCAAGCGTATCAAAAAACTCTACAACGAAGCTATAATGATAAGGTTATTCAATGTTCCTTCTCAGTAGGTGACTTAGTTCTCTATGAGAATCAGCGCAATGTGAATGCCTTACCTGAAGAAAAGGGAAAATTTAGTCCTAATTGGCTTGGACCATATATTGTTATTGAAGATTATGGATCAGGTGCTTACAAAATAGTGGATGTAGACGGTATGCCTCTTAAAGAATCTATAAATGCTATGCACTTGCGTAGATGCTATGCTTAATTCCTCATTCCTTATTTTTCATTTCATCTACCTTCTCTTCAGTTCTTCAAAATTGGGTAATATGTTAGCATATCTTGGTTAGAGCAAATAGAATTAAATGATATTGTGTTTAATCTATATTGCTTTGTTCTTGACAAGCGTGTTTCTTTACTTTATAGTTTGTCTTGAATTCATTTATGTAAATTGCAAAAGATTTACATTTCCATTATGTTGGCATATTATACAATGTCTTTATGTGTAAAGTAGAATCGTATCATGTTGTGTTTAAGTTTAAAATTAAATCACATTAGTTATATGATTCGTAGGCTTCACACATATTTCTTCTCTATCATCAATGTAGTACTTGATTAAATATTTTATTTTAAATTAAGTCACACATGTATCAATTTGATCATGGAACATTGAGAAATCAATCACATGGAAATTAAATTCAGAACATACATGTACATCTACCAAATGTATTAACTTTAATCAAAATATACATTGTTTTAGTGATTAAAGATAACACGTTTGAGACAAAGAGAAGCATGTATATATATATATATATATATATATATATATATATATATATATATATATATATATATATATATATATATATATATATATATATATATATATATATATATATATATGTGGATCAATGTTTCATATACAAAAGTAGGTCACTATACATCCAAAATGTGAACTATCCTACATCATGAGATCATCTCCCATCCCTAGGGCTAGTGGCTAGAGAGTGATGACTAGATGCTCCCTCCTGATCCGGCCGTGAAGGTGGACCCATAGGTGTATAGCATGATATAGACCATGAATGACTCTGAGAAGAACTCCTACGATCCCTATCCATAAGGATCGCGTGATATGAGGTAGCCTCGACCTGAGCTGCTACTAGGTCACACTGTGCCTGCTGAAGGTTCTCTGATAGAACTCTCTCTCTCTCCCTCCATATTTCCACCTATACTCGAAATGGGGAAAATAAGTCCTCACGCTGACCCACGTTCCCCTGAGGCCTATAAGCAACCTGTGAGGAACTAGGGATCTGTGCCATCATGGAAATATCTGTCACTGCTTGCTGAATCAAGGAACACCACTCCTACACATTAGCTGTAGCAGTAGAATAGATTTTGTATTAGTACCAGCCTATATCATCAAAACATTAATTAATCAATATAAGCCTACTATACCTGGATCTCCCTCGTGCCAGTAGGGATCGTGATATGGTAGTGTAAAGTGGAAAATCGCGATCGAACCCTAGTTGCTCTCCCCTCTTCCAACTCCGAGGAGAGAGAAGGGAGGTTCGCTAGGATTCGATGGTTTTCACTTATGGGAGATAATTTACATTCAAAAGAGGGGTTGAAACCCACAAGATCCAATCCCACACAATGCGAGATTGGATTCTAAATGTGTTTCAAGGGTTAAGAAAGCAAGGCTACCCTCTTTTGTAAAGAATGTTGATAAGAGAATTAAGCTAGGCATGCATAGAAAGTGACAAAGATTTGCTTATAAACTAAGTTCGAGATATAGGATGAAGCTGCAGACCTGGAATTAGTAGTAAAATGTTGATACGGCGCTGTCCTGCAAATTTGAGCAAAAGTTGTCAGGACGATGGCGCCCGGCGCCATGGTCCTCCGAAAAATCCACGAAACGAAGGGGGATCTATTCGTCTCTACACAAGGATTCCAGATCTTCAATTTCAGCCGCGTACCTGCAACCTACACACAGAAAAGCGAAGACGATTGGGGGGTTAGGGATTAGGGGTTTGCCTTTAGGTCAAACCCCGGTTTTGGAATTAACCAAGAAATGAGAAAGTGCTGTAAATGTAAATGTATGTAATGTAAAACAAGTACTAATACCTTGTTCTAAGGATGTTTGTATCCTTATGTGCGAAGGTATAGATGTTGTATGTTATTGCATGTAGTATGTAGCATGTAGTATGTGATCTCCTCTTCAATGGTTGAATCCTTGTCTTGAATGCAACACTTAGCCTTGAATGGAGACTTGAAATGATCAATTGCTTGAATGCTTGAGTATAATTTCCATGCCTTTTCCGTCATGTATGTGTTATGTCATTTTTTTATGCCAAATGAGAGAGAAAAATGTAGTTTATATACTTGCCAATTAGGGTTAATAGACTGATTTTCCCGACCTTAGGCCGACCAGGGAATGTAATTTTCCAATTTGCAAACAAAAAGACCCGATACCCCATAGGAAACCGGGCCCAAAATAGGACCCAGGGACTAGGGCGCTGGGCGCCCTGGTCCTGAGGGACCAGGGCGCTAGGCGCTCTGGTCCCACCTCTCGGGGCAGTAGGGTGCAAGGAGGTTCAGGCCAGGGTGCTTGAAAAATGCAGTTTTTGGTGTCGAAAATAGGTTTCGGGGTCTCCATTCAGGTTGCGTGTTGCGTCGCCATTGTGAAGACCGAAATGCAGTCAAAATTTCAAGTGTTGCAATTTTAGGATGCTACATTTAGCCCCCACTTTAGCGGGAGTATGTATACTCATACTTCCGGTAAAGTACAAGGAAACAACAATGAAAGACTTTCACCACGTCAAGGAGGCAAGACACACCAAGCCCCCAGTGGACTAAGGATCTTATGACTTCGATTGACAAAGTAAAAGGGAAGATCACAAGGGAGAACCATGACTGTCAGTAGTAAGGTTCCCTCACTATGACTCATGCAAGAGAAATACCAAAAATTTTCAAGGCAAAGCTAAGTTCGCCAAGAAATTTTCAAGTATCCTGAAGGGATAGACAGGGTGTATGCCCCCCTACGTTAAAGCGATCGCACACGCCTCAATGGGGGTGATTGTTTTAACGTAGTGATACACATAAGAAATGAGAAAGGAAAGGAGCACGTTATCACAAAGATTTAGCCCCCAAGTGTGAGATAAACCCAAGGATAATAGACACAAAACACAAAGCATGAGGTGACTTCGCTTTCCTCGGGGTCAGTATGCTGTATGATAAGTGATGTATATATATCATATGTATGCATAATTGTTCTTCATTCCCCAATCAAGGAAGGTCACCTAGAAGAAGGGAACACATGTGTCTTTTGAGTCAACATGAGAGAGACCAAAAGAGATCTCAATGCTTTGCATCGTCCTCAAGTAGACAACACCAAGGACGACAAATAGAAGAATGAGAATAACATATAGAGGAAGTACCGAAAGAGAGGAGGAGAGAATCTGCTATGCTAATGTAACTAGTCTAGCACGTCATCTACCCCCCGATCTTGCTGATCAATGTTTCGGGAAGGCAGGGAACACGCTAGAGGAAGAACATCCAACACAGCAGATGGAGCTATCACAAGATCCAAACAAGGGCTATGTTCATGTTCCAAGCCACGTTGTTCTTGTCTAGGAGCTAGGATAAGTGCTTTAGAAAATTCATTAGATAGATGGTTATCAACATCAACAAGTTCATATTCACTATCAGAAGCAAGGGGAGTAACATTTTCATCATGCATAACATTTTCATCTATATCATCATCAAGATTTATAAAAATAGGATCTTTAACTCGCACAGGATCAAGATCATCATGCATCTTATGTTTAGGAGATTTAGGCTCAATATCCGGCTGAGGAGAAAATGGAATAATGCTTGTTGAAGGTGTTTTTGGAGATTGCAAAGTTTGAGAAGCAGCTGCTTGAGCCCTAAGACGACGCTTTCGTCGGCGTTCACGTGCAGAACGATTACGTCTAGTCTTAGTAGGAAGTGGAGAAGATAGAGGAGGAGGAATGTTCTCATCCTTATCACTTGGGTGTTTAGGTTGTGGTCTCTTAGGTTGGATGATAGGAGAAGAAGAAGGTCTCTTCTCTCTATAAAAAGAAGGAGGAGGAACTGCTCCATATAAAGGAGGAATTTTTGGTTTAGGAAGAAGACCAAGTCCATCATGACGAGGAGGTATAGGTCTACTTTTAGAAGGTTTATTAGGCATAGACATAGTCACATCCATAGGGATGGGTTGGGAATCTTCTTGAGGAAAGACATTAGTTTTATCTTTCAAAGGAAGAACTTCCTTCTCAAGAATGATAGGAATGTCAAGTTTAGGTGTTCTAGGTTCACTTAAAGATAGGATCATATCTGTTTTCCACTTTTGATAAGATTTGAAAAGATGATCACTTCGCGGAGGAAGGGATTGGAATTGTTTAGGCCAAAAGTAATCAATAGGAACACTAGAAGTTCTTTCAGCTGGTTTAAAGAGACTATGATTGACAGTAACAACTTCACCATTATGGGGAAATTTTAAACACTTATGAATAGGAGAAGCAATAGCTTTCATGGAAGATAGCCAAGGATAGCCAAGCTTCACACGAAATTGTTCGGATGAAGGAATAATAGCAAAGTTCACATCTAGGGATTTGTTATGGACCTCAATAGGCAATGTAATAGAACCAATTGCAGGAGAAGAAAATGCATCAAATAATTTCACAATCACATATGTTTTGTCATAGATCACTTGATTCAATTGCAAAGTAAAAAGAAATTCTTCAGTAATAACATTAACCATGCACGAAGGATCAATAAGCACTCCACGGCAAGGTGTATTCTTGACTTTTGCAACTATGTATAAAGGACCATCAGGTGCCCTGATAGTTTCACTAGAATCAAATGTGATGGAAGGTTCTTTAGGGATTTCTTGCTGCTCTACAAAGTTAATCACATTCGGAGTCATAGACACAAGACCATCAGATGATAAAGAGGAATCATTAGTCTCAATCGCATTAGAGGTATGAGAAGGTAATGGATCAGTAAAAATCTGAAGATTTTGGTTAGGAGGAGCTACAGATGTATTGCCTTTATCATTCACTCCAGAAACAGAAATAGTATTATTGTCAATCAAATCTTGAATTTTACCCTTTAAAGAAAAACATTTTTCAGTATCATGCCCAGGCTGACGATGAAAGTGACAAAAAGCTTTGCTATCAAAATAAGGTGAAGTAATCTTTGCAGGATCAATTTGTCGTACAGGAGGAAGAGTAAGTACGTTTTGTTCCAATAACTTATTCATAATACTATGCAATGATTCATTCAAAGGAGTATACTTTCTTTCTTTCTTGAAAAATTTAGAAATAGGAGGCACACCTAATGCTGCATTCACATTGTTGTTGATGATGTTTTCATTGAATTTGATGGAATCTCTGTTTGGTTTAAACTTCCCAAATGGTTGTTGACTGCTATCACCCTTATCACTCGGAGCCATAGGATGTGATTGTTCCATTTGACTCACAGTCAGTTGATAATTGTGAAGAGTTGCATACAACTGTTGGAAAGAAGTAAACTTAGAAAACAGAAGTTTGTCTTGAATATCTTTTTGTAAATTAGAAATAAAGATTCTTTGAATATCATTATCAGGCACTAGAAAAGAAATTTGAGCATACAAATGCTTATATCTACCAATGAAATCAGTCACTTTTTCTTTAACACCTTGTTTACAATGCATTAAATCAATCAAAGTAACCTTAGGACTTATATTGTTTTGAAATTGTTGAATGAAAGCATTTGCAAGTTGTTCAAAAGAAGTAATAGAATAAGAAGGCAACGAGCAATACCATTGTAGGGCTTTGTCTCTTAATGTTCTAGTAAATAGTTTCGCAAGCAACCTTGGGTCATAAGCAAAATCAGTACAAATTGTTTGAAAAGTCTTAACATGTGTTAGAGGATCACCTTTACCATTATAAAGCTCCAAATGCAGGATTTCAACATGTTTAGGAGGGATAGCTCGAACAATATCAAGAGAAAGTGGGCTCGCAACATCAAATGTGGGCACACTAAACTTAGATTGATTCATAGAGGCAATTTGTTGCTGTAAAGAAGAGACAGTTTGTGCAAGATTGTTAATGGTCGCTTCAGTCGAAGAATTCATATTAGATGTATTAGATTGAGATGGAGGTGTTATGTTATTGAAAGAAGGTAAAGAGTAAGGTGGTGGGACCCTATGATAGGTAGTCATAGGAGATGATTGGACAGGAGGAACACTACAAGGAGGAATGGAATGGTTAAACGAATTGCCACCTTGCGTCATGTTCATTTGTGAAGATGTAATAGGAACACTCATTGAAGGAATGTATGAAGAAGTCGGATTGAATGAAGGAATAGGGTTAATTGAAGAAGAAGGATTGACCCCATGACTGGTGATCATAGGAGGAATGTCTTGTATAGACGTAGCCATTATGTTTGATGTAAAGGTAGGTATACTAGCAATAGGAGTTGTCAAAGGAATAGAATGATTGACTTGAGTGGGAGGTTGTGAATAACCTAAAGTTTCAACGCAACTCTTCATAGGCATCACGTTCGAATTCACAATGTGTGAAATACCACGCAAAATATCAATTCCATTCTTATCACTTTGAAGCATGCGTTTTAGACCCTCAATTAAAGGAAGAGCTTGACTATCGGGATACTCATGAGACATCCATTGGTGAAAATCATCAAATTGGTTATCCAATTTTGAAAGTTGTTCTACAGAAACCTCATGGAGAGCTTCTTCATCATTAGGAGGATTAGAGGAATTACCCATGTCCTCGTTAAAAAGGCTATTCAAATTAGGTTCCATCTCCTCGGTAATCAAACCTCGGAAAGACTTAATTCTACGACTTTGTCTAACGGGAATAGTGTAAGTAGGGCTTATTGTTGTAAAACTCATGCACTAGAAAGGAAGAGAAGATTTTGAATTTAGGGGTAGCAATTTTTAGTAAAACCAGCCAATCTTCTAGATTTAAGCTATTAAATGCAATCACGACAGTCTCCCGAAATTTCAGAAAAAATGTCCGGGACCGTGGCATTCGGAGTGCAACACGGTCCTGGCAATTTTTTTCGAAATTTGCAGGGATGAAAGTTATGATGATTTTAGAGCTAATCTGAAAAAATTGAGTGATTTTACGATCTGTAGATAGGCCAAATTAAAGTTGCAATCTCAAAATTGAACCCTATCAAGATTGTCGAAAAATGCAAAATTTGGAATTTTGAAAAAGAGAGGGAAACTGAAATTTTGAATTTTATGATTTTAGAGGGAATGTCAAAAGCAATGCAAATTTTGAAATTTAAAATTTGACTCAATTTCATGCAAAATTCAATTTTGAAAGCGGAAATCAAAGTTGTTGTAATTAAGCACTTAATTTCAAAAGTCACAAATTGCAAGAATTTGAATGAAACACTGAAATTTTTAATGAATGCAAACACACTTTTTAGATTCAGGACAGTAAGAACACAATTTTGACACAAAATTTCAATTTCAATGATTTTTGAATGATTAGGAGCCTTAAACCAAGCAATCACAAGACCAACTTTGACTGTGATTTTGAAAGTGTTATAATTGATAAAATCAGCCAAAATTCTGGATTTTAGCAGGAAAATACAGTAAGATCTCGCTCCCGAAATTTCAGAAAAAATGTCAGGGACGATGGCGCTCAGCGCCACGGTCCTCGCAACTTTTTTCCAAATTTTCAGGGATGAAAGATATTGTGATTTTATTGCGGAATCCAAAGTTACAGCTGATTTGGAAATTTTTTGATCAGTGAAATTGTCGGACAAAGGTTGAATCAAGAGGGTTTCAAAAATTAGGGTTTTGACACTTAACCACTTAATTTTCAAAATTAAAGCACAGATATGAATTGATAATTTGTAATAGAAGGGCAGATCTGAAATAAGCATTAACAATTAAGCATTTCACAAGTTCAATTACTAAAAAGAAATTTTAGGGTTTTTATGCAATCAACCTCTAAAATTTTGCAAAAGATCAAACATGGAAATGTAATCAAGGAATCAATTTTCAGATCTAATCATGAATGATCAGAAAGGATGTTCACGTCGGGTTCACCAAAATGTAAAGCGGAAAATCGCGATCGAACCCTAGTTGCTCTCCCCTCTTCCAACTCCGAGGAGAGAGAAGGGAGGTTCGCTAGGATTCGATGGTTTTCACTTATGGGAGATACTTTACATTCAAAAGAGGGGTTGAAACCCACAAGATCCAATCCCACACAATGCGAGATTGGATTCTAAATGTGTTTCAAGGGTTAAGAAAGCAAGGCTACCCTCTTTTGTAAAGAATGTTGATAAGAGAATTAAGCTAGGCATGCATAGAAAGTGACAAAGATTCGCTTATAAACTGAGTTCGGGATATAGGATGAAGCTGCGGACCTGGAATTAGCAGTAAAATGTTGATACGGCGTTGTCCTGCAAATTTGAGCAAAAGTTGTCGGGACGATGGTGCCCGGCGCCACGGTCCTCTAAAAAATCCACAAAACGAAGGGGGATCTGTTCGTCTCTGCACAAGGATTCCAGATCTTCAATTTCAGCCGCGTACCTGCAACCTACACACAGAAAAGCGAAGACGATTGGGGGGTTAGGGATTAGGGGTTTGCCTTTAGGTCAAACCCCGGTTTTGGAATTAACCAAGAAATGAGAAAGTGTTGTAAATGTAAATGTATGTAATGTAAAACAAGTACTAATACCTTGTTCTAAGGATGTTTGTATCCTTATGTGCGAAGGTATAGATGTTGTATGTTATTGCATGTAGTATGTAGCATGTAGTATGTGATCTCCTCTTCAATGGTTGAATCCTTGTCTTGAATGCAACACTTAGCCTTGAATGGAGACTTGAAATGATCAATTGCTTGAATGCTTGAGTATAATTTCCACGCCTTTTCCGTCATGTATGTGTTATGTCATTTTTTTATGCCAAATGAGAGAGAAAAATGTAGTTTATATACTTGCCAATTAGGGTTAATAGACTGATTTTCCCGACCTTAGGCCGACCAGGGAATGTAATTTTCCAATTTGCAAACAAAAAGACCTGATACCCCATAGGAAACCGGGCCCAAAATAGGACCCAGGGACCAGGGCGCTGGGCGCCATGGTCCTGGGGGACTAGGGCGCTGGGCGCCCTGGTCCTGAGGGACTAGGGCACTGGGCGCTCTGGTCCCACCTCCCGAGGCAGCAGGGTGCAAGGAGGTTCAGGCCAGGGTGCTTGAAAAATGCAGTTTTTGGTGTCGAAAACAGGTTTCGAGGTCTCCATTTAGGTTGCGTGTTGCGTCGCCATTGTGAAGACCGAAATGTAGTCAAAATTGCAAGTGTCACAATTTTAGGACGCTACAGGTAGCATCTGTGACTAGGAACTACTAGGCTCCCCACGCTCAAATGATCTGTGCACGATGGGTACAAGTCTCCATATCGCCTTGTGTTCCCCCTTTTGGGGAATAAGAGGAGGATCCAAGGCTATGGTATCATCTCCTGAATGGTGGGGAGCTGCATCTGACTCTTCCTCATCATCTCTATCCTCCTCCTCCTCATCATCCTCATCCTCATCTGCATCCTCACCCACATCCTCATTCTCCTCATCATCATCTCTATCTGTGTCATCCTCCTCTCCTTCCTCCTCCTCCTCGGTACTAGGCTGATCTCCTATGGGTGGATCAGGATCTCCTGCCTCCTCCGATCTGGATCCCTGATCCTCATCTCAGTCTCCATGTCGTCGTGGACCTAGATGGCCTATCGGGTAATCTGGTGGAAAGATAGGCCCTAAGTATGTCCTCACAAACCATGAGAGATACCTGCGCTATGCTTCAAGATCTGTGGAGTAATCAGTGACCACATCCTGATCGGACCCCTCTATATCTGTAATATCGATATCATCTGTCGTAGGTCTCGCTACTGCTCTGGGTCTGGGAAGGACTCGCAAGTGTCGAGTATAGATAGGTACATCGGCTGGAACACACTGCTCTAGCCCAAACTGCCTCCGTACTCGGTCAAAGTAGAATGAGACTATGATATGTGAGTATCATCCTCTCAGTAGGTGGTTCCTCTGTAAGCATGCTAGCTGCCTCTCCATCTCATCCCATCTGTGCATCTGCAGATATGGTCTCCATACTATCACCTCAGCTATCAATCTATCGAATGTCACTCTCCAATATAGTAGATCCCCAAATCTCCACTCGATGGTAAGTGGATAGGCAAACACCCTAGGTTTCTCATTAGCCGCACTCATCGGATAGCCAACAGGCCTGGTGCATGTAAAGTACTCAAATATCCACACCTACAGAAGTGTGCATGTCATCAAGCTACAACACTATCCAAACACATACTCCTCGAGGTCATGATAGAGATGTGCAAGCATACTCCGACCCCAAGCATATACTCTCCTATGTCTCTCCATAGCTCTAATGCACCATGTGAGACCACCATGCATGTGCGTACCTCGCCCATTAGGGCAGACGGCTAGTGCAATGATGGCAATCATTAGACGTCTCACAAGGGGCACCTCTCCTGTAGGATGTAAGAGCCAACTGATCATGATGCGACCTCTAGTCTCACTCGGCATGACTCTCCCTATGCAGTATATTTGCTCCCTCTGATAGTCCTCTACTGACCGCTCGGTCGCGTATGTCATGGTGGCTCCTTTGATAGGTAGGCGAAGTATGCAGTACACATCCTCAAGTGTAATCGTCATCTCTCCTACTGGGAGATGGAATGTACATGTGTTAGGATCCCATCGCTCCATAAGTGCCATCAACATCACAGGATGGAATCGAATGGCCGGCATGAGGATCGCATACCATAAACCCACTATCAATAATGTATCCCTCTCTGCCTAAGTCAGCCGGGGAATCTGATCTCTCAGACTGTGAAGAATCTGCCCCGTAGTGTGCTCTCTCATGTATGGGAGACCCTGCAATGCAAAAACATCAGTGTAATCAGTACTCAATCATCAAAATCATCTACGCAAAAAATTAAAACTGTCGCCAAGTCCTAATTGGGACCATGGCACCCTTTAGGGACCATGGTGCCCTAAGAGGACCATGGCGCCCTTCAGGGACCATGGCGCCCTGAGAGGACCATGGCGCCCTGATGGGACCATGGTGCCCCACAGGGACCATGGCACCCTGATAGGACCATGGTGCCCCACAGGGACCATGGCACCCTAATAGGACCATGGCGCCCTAGGTGGGACCCAGGGTCAGATTCTAGGGCCCGCATTCGATCACAGAAACTCAAAGTCAATAGAAATGCAGAAAGTCAAAGTCAAAGTTCAGTCAACTCACCTCGTCTAGTGGCTCGTCATCGATCATGACCTGTCGCATGATCTCCATCCTCGTGGGATGCTCCAGTCATCGTGAAGGCATGATGATGGCTATGTGGGCTCTGCTGCAATGAACAATACTTAGAAATCAACAAAGTGACAAATGCAATAGTCACTTTCAAGGTATATATTTTCATTCCTTTAATTTCAAAAACCCTAATTTTCCTCTATTACTCATTTCATCATAACTTGAGTTTGGGAGATGCGATTTTTGAACCGTTTGTTGTGTACGAATCGTATTTTCGTTCCCTTACTCCTGGGATGTTCCGAAACATGCTCTAATGAAGCCTCTTCAGTGAACATCTCTCATCAATAATCTCTCACACAATTTGTCGTAAGTAAACATGCTATCCTATTTCACCTCCCTAATAAGCAAGCCGAAATAGGGGGGGCATATAGCTACTCGCAAATTTCATCACTTTCCTTAGTAAGCATTAGGTGATTTTGTGATCTAACATGTGTTTTGTAGGGTGCAGTTCCTAACTGTGTACTGTAGATACCGCTAGGGGCTTCATTCGACAGACTTATGGAGATATCCTTTTTCAAATAATGTTTACTTTCCTGTACTTTAGCTTACATATGCACGTAGTACTCATATGACTGCTAAAGTGGGGGCTAAATGTAGCATCGTAAATTGTACGCACTTGCTAGGGTGGTACAATTTCACACCTAGTTTAGCACCCGCCTTGGCGCATTTTGCATTTTGCATTGCATTTCCCCTTTAGCACTTAATTAATTAAATTAATTAGGTCTAAGGTTCTATTTCATCATCTTCCACATCATAAAGTTAGGCCCTTTCATTAAAGTGTGCCCTTTTCATTTTATTCCTCCAATACATCATTTAATCAAAAACCCTAATTAGGTCCTATTTTGAACTTGGGGGCTTGATTTTGGGGGTCAAAACATCTCGAAATCACCTATAACTTTGGGATTCTCTCTAAAATCATCATATCCGACGGCCCTGAAAATTTGGTGAAAAGTTGTCGGGACCATGGTGCCCGGAGTGCACACGGTCCCGGACATTTTTCCCAAAATTTTAGGAGCGCGATCCAATCATAAAATAAAGCTTAACCCCAAGAAATTGGCGAGAGATTCAATCTCTAGGTCAGCCAAAAGTTGAAATTATGACCTAGGGTTTCATATATAAGAGCTCTCTTTCTTCATTTGAAAGGATCAGATTTTTGGTTTCAGGGACCTTCTATGCAGCAAAAGAGAAGATCTTTGAAGAGTTCAATAAAATTCAACATCCATCCATCAAGAATTCATCAATTTCATTCATCCATTTAGGGCTTTGAAGGCATTGAAGAGCAATAGGGGATCACCAACTGAAGATTGGCTTGTACCCCTCCCTTGGGGTTGGGTATGATTTCATGTTGTTTTCATGTCTTTTGCATAAGCCTCATTAGATCATTTGTATTCATGATTTAGATCACTTTGCATCTTGATTTGGAGCATTTACATTATCATTTACAAGCAATTAGGGTTTACTTTCTAGGTTGCTCTAGTTTGCTTACTTGCATTTTAGGATCTTGCACACACACAAGGTCTGCACACACATTACTTTTACAATACAACTTGGCTATTCGTGGAGGTGAAAATCACCAAAGTGGGGGTTTGACTAAGGCAAAACCCTATATAGCCGCCCACCATACCTTTTCAGATATAAGTGTAGGTTTCGGGATTCGAACGACGCCGCAAGTTGCAGATCCGGCGGAAGCAAACAGAGACTGAACTTTACACCAAATTCCAACCCAGAAAGCTAGGACTAGGGCGTGGGGCGCCTTGGTCCTGCCAGGACAGGGGCGCTGGGTGCCCTGGTCCCTGGGACAGTGGCGCTGGGTGCCCTGGTACTCCAATCAGACAACAAGTTTCAGCATTTTCCCGATAGCTTTTTAGGTTGCAAAACAATAGTTTTAGGAGCAGTTTCAGGGGCAGAATCAGGACAGTGGTGCCCACGCCCCCGTCCCAAACATTTTCACTCAGATTTTAACTCCAGGTATGCATCTGCATTCTTGTCTTGTCCTTGTGTTTACAGCTTTCCATTGTTTAATCTCAATTCTGCAATCTTGTTATTAGTTCATACTTGCACTTTGGGGTTAGGAATTGAACTTGCATCATTTTATCTTTCAATTACAACAAAGGAATAGAAATCCTAATAGGTAGCCCATGACTCTCTCTTCTAAAAAAAGAAGTAGCCAATTGTGTGATACCTCTAGGCTCTTTCGTATTCCACAATGTGTGTCAAAAGGTTGGATTAGGGCATGTTAGCCTAGTCTCGCTTTTTCACCTACACAGTTACTAAACCAAAGCTCTTAGTCAAGTGGTGATGGAGAGAGACCTGAAGAAACTGCTGCCAGACTGAAATTGACCTATGAGTGGGATGACGGGATTGTGCCACCTAAAGGGAAATCACCTCTCGTTGATTCTAAAGGTTTTTATCAACAAATAATTGATGATCATTCTTTTTTTGATTTTTGTGAAATCCTCTCCTCTCTTGTGCAAAATACTCCTAGAACTATTAATAAAGGATCAAGACTTGAAACAACCTCTCCAGCATGCCTGAAAATAGAGGTAGAAAAGAAGAGAAAAATGTCCACCCCTGTTTCTAGTGAGATAGATACAGTTGTGTTGTTGTTACAAGGTTCTCACAAGCCTAAAAAGGCTAAGAAAATGTCTTGAATCATTTATGACTCTGTATCTAATCATCAACTCCTATAAATTGCTAACCCTATTAGGGACATGAATGCAAGTGACATAACATAAAATGATTATAAGATCAACCATGTGGATATGGGACCTTCTACTTTAGAAGGGGATGTCTATCATGCTGATTTTTTAGTCCATGCATTGATCAAAAGGGCCCAAGAATAGATGAAAAAGAACCTAGAGTTACATTCCCAAGTCCAGTCATTAAAGGATTTCATTTCATCTATCATAAATCCTGTTACTGGGGAGGCTTCAAGTTTGCATGTATAGGGAATTGATTCGGATACTGTGAGAAAGGTCAAAGGTAATTTGGGGTATGCTAAATCCGTCATTGAGTGGATAGATGAAATGTATGGGGTTGGTGTCAGTTACATCACTAAATTTAGAATGTTATATGTGATCATTTGGAATAAAAGAAAGGAGTTATTAACTGAGCTGCAGCAGATCATGGAAGCATATTTGTGCTTTCAAAGGAGGTCGCAGAGCTCATGTCATTGAACCATGCCACACTAACTATTGAAAAAATAGAACATCCTAAGGAAGTTGACCCTACCCAGCGTGAAGCTTTGGATTGGAAAGAGAATATCTATCGTGATTATATCAATAACATTGATAATGTTTTAAAACACTACTTGAATGGTCTGCTGAAAATAAAGGATAACCTCAATGCTCTGGATATTGACCTCATGGACAACTTTGAGGAAAATGTATGGGAACTCAGTGAAATGATGGGCCAGTTCAAAGATAATTATCAGAAGAACATTAGAAATCCTCAAAATATCTCCTTGGAATCCTGTAAAGAATTGTATCACCTACAAATGCATTCCACTACCTTTGAGTCTGAGATTGATGAAATGCATAAGAACATAGCCACTACTGACAGGTTAATTTCAAAATGGAGAATGAGATCGCATGCCACAGCAATGCTAGAGGACCCAAACATGGAGCCGGTTATGAACAAGAACCATGAGTACAAGCAAAGACTCAAGGCCCAGGAAGTTGCACGTGTTGGACATGAGGTGGAGATCATCGATGATAATGAACTAGGAGTAGAGTAGGTTGTGGCAGTTTTATAATTTTACTGTTTTATTACTTTTCTTAATGTAGTGTCATATAATTGTGACCCTAGCAATTTTAACCACATTTGAGGTCCTCACCTTGGTGACGACACCCTCCTTCCTAACCAAGACCCCTTTCTGCACTTTTACCCTTGGGTTCTTCCTTGCTTGGGACTTGTTCCTGCCTCCAGACCCTGTTCGAGCACCAAAATAGGGAAGGACAGGGGTGTGGTGCCCATGTCCCCACCCCTTAAGGTGGCCCTAAGATGGGTTTGTCTGGTCCCCTATGCATAATTTAATCTCTAGGGTTTGCACTCCTCTTTGTCAGCCTTCAGTGAATTAAAATTAATCCTCTAGGCATGTATAAAAGGGAGTTGGTTTTCTCATTTTCATAAGCAGAGTTGTAGGCAAGCATAGGCAAAAATATACATGATCAAGCATTCGAGAATTCAAGTCTTCATTCATCCATTGGAGCAATATTACAACATTCATTCGGAAGTATGTGTGTGTTAGGGTTTTTTCATGTTACATGTCATTTCATGCAACACTTGTGATTCCATTCAAGAAGCAAATCAATCATCATTAACAAATTGCAGATCTACAATGTATACATTTCCATTGTTTACATTCAAGTATTTGCAATTACTTTTTTTCAAGGTTGATTCCTCAACTGGGGTTTGATTGAGGCAAACCCCTATCCACAACTCTTCTTCCCTTCTTTTTTGTGTGTATGTTGTAGGTTTGCAACTGTAATTATAGGTTTGGGCTTCATTTGCAAAGATGGAGAAACCTTTTTTGTTTCATGGATTTGTCGAATGACCATGTACACTCTCGCCACGGTCTGGACGAATTTTCTCCAAATTTGCAGGGAAGATTCTTATCAATCTAATTAACTCGGATCCAAAGTTGCAGCATGATCCTGAACTAGTAGCTCCTCATTTCACTCATTCTCTCTCTTTGTTCCACACAGTCAACAAGCCAATTTTCCTATTTACAAAAGAGGACAAAACACACTTCAACCCTTGCAATCCACTTGGAATTCACATCCTTGCCTCCCTTGGATTTGGATCTAGTTTATCCAAGCCCCTCTTTTGAATGTAAAGTTCCTCCAAGTGAAAATCATCCTAGTGACTTCCTTTCTCTCTCCTAGGTGGGGAGTCGCTAGGGTTCAATTTTCCACTTTACACTTAATTATTGGCTAGGATGCCTAAAGACTTATTTTAAATAACAGTCGTCCTCAAGAAACCATTACTTTAATGTTTTAAATAGTTGGACTTAGTTTCATTTTAGGATTTTTGGTAAAACTTCATTTTACTCTTAAGAGCATAAACTTCTTTAAGCATATTTCTATTTTACTATTTTGAATATAGAAAAATTGTTGTGGCTTTCAGATGTACGTAATATTTGAATTATGGTGTGTGGATGCCTTTTGTTCTTTTGAATGGTTATTAGTGGATGAATTTATATTTGAGATTGTGAATGGTTTAAATTTTATGTTGCTACAAGAATATTATCTATGAATGATATTTTGTGGTAATCTGGTTGATTCAAAATCTAGAAAATCTAAAAATAGTGCCTTGTATTTATGCATGCCTTTGCAAAGATTTTTGGTTAAAAGCTCTTTCCTTACTTGTTTTTAGGTTAAAAGCATTGTGGTTAATTCTTTATTTATTGAATATTATATGAAGGTAGTTGCTACCTTATAAAATAATCAGAGAATCAGTCATTAGATAGTTTCTTTAGACTTGTTCAACTGTGGTTACATTTGTCACCTTTGTGGGCATGAGAATATAGAGTTAGGTGTTAAATCTGTTAACCAACAAATTTTTGGCGACTCTACTGGGGATATATAGAAACCAGTATTATGAAGTTTTACGTAATAGTCATCCATGGGCTTATCAAGACAAGTTGCCCATGTGTTGCAACCTAATGTAGATTGGTTGGTCCATAATCAAGAGGACATAGTTATAACGCTTTGACATCTTGCTTGGGAAAAGAATAGAACTGATCGTTAGTTTCACAAGGTTAATGTTGTTTTGAAAAAAGAAGAAGAGTTTGGAGAAAACATTGTATATTTGGACATTTCTCAAGGAGTAATAATTCTAGCCGGAGAGGTCCACCTTTTACCAGTCCTAAGAAATAATTAAATCATCCACTTAAGTAGAATTTGGTGACTCTGAGCCTTTTTCTTTAGTGAAGTTTTGGCTTCAAAAAGATACATTAGGGCTGATATGAAAAAGGGGATTGTTGATAAAGATTTTGAATTCTTAGAGTTCATCAACTTTTTGGTTTTCCCACCTTTACGAAAGGATAAGTTGTTAGTAGACCTCCTTCTCCTCCTAAGCCTAATAGAATTAAACCTTCCAGTTGGCATACCCTCAGCCAAATCCTTGTATTGCAAGGTACCATATTACCTCTTCAAGTCTGTTTCCCAACTCATAATATTCAAGGCATGGCTCAACCTGTCCCATGGGGTGTAGCAATAGGTCCTATCACATTTGGGGCTAGGTCCCAACTTCATGATTTACCCAAAGGCTCTAGGAAAATTATCCTTAAGTTCAATGGAGATGGTAAAGTTTCTCCTGAGGATCACTTAAAGGCTTTCTTTGATGTGTCTTCTATCTTGGCATTGCAACACAAAGATGTTGCAATGAGTCTGTTTGTAGAATCCTTGACTGGTCCTGCTACAGAATGGTTATATTCTTTACCTAATGGTTGTATAAATGATTGGAATACATTGAGGGCCAAGTTTGAAACTAGATTTAAGACAGCTAAAGATAATTCAGTTTTGGATGCTCAATTGGGTTCTATGTAGAAGGAAGTGCATGAGACCATCAGAGAATTTGTGGCGAGGTTCAATAAATTTCTTAATAGAATCACCACCAACATGAGGCCTGGTGAGCACTTGATTAACGAAATGTTTATCAACACCTTACCACCTGATATAAGTTTCACTATTAAGAGAGAGGGTGCTAATAATATAGAGGTTGCTCAAACTTTGGCCATAGCAATTGAAGATGATCTAATTATAGCAGGGAAATGGAAGAAAGAGCTATAGAATAGAAAGCCCTTGCCGGTAAATTCCACTGATCTTGTGATTCAGAGATTAGCTAATGATATTATTACCTTGAAGAGGCAGACGCCTAAAGGTTTGTCAACCTCTTATCAAGATGATCCTAGAAGGGATTATAATTATCAGGGAGCTCAAAATAAGATTCTCTCTATAGTTGGTCTAAGTCAAAGGCTGGAAATTGAAGGTCCCTCCTCTTCTTCTTCATCTTCAAATGTAAATAATCATTGTATTTTTCACTTGATATCTGACCATGATGGATGGAAGTACTTGCCCAGAAATGATAAGATACACGTAGTTGCTTTCCACAAGTGAGCATGCCACAAAGCCTTACATAGAGGAGCTCAACTCCTCCAAGGATGCTGGTGTAAATGTCTTTGAGTACCTACTTGGTAATGATGATAACGAATATGTATTGGTAGAGTTGAATGATCCTAATTGTGTTCTATTCACTAGGTCACAGCATGCAAAGGGAGAGCAAAGTAATTCCCCCACTTCAAAGTTTCTCTTGACTAAACAGAAGAAAGTAGACCAGGAAATTCCCAAAGAATCTCAGGATGAGATAACTCCTTCTACTTCAACCCCTATTGTATTAAACTATATTCCCTTTGATATTATTGAGTCTTGTAAAAATACTAAGATCCAAATCTCCCAAGTTGCATTAGTCAAATATGTCAAAGAGGGGACCCTATCATCTTAATGTAATGCCTAGTTATCCTGTGATAACGAAGTCAGTGTGGAAGAAAAAGTTTGTTCCAATTCTAGAAATGACCCTTCTTGTCTGCATGATCCCTCTGCTAGGCTAGAGCCTTTCTGTGTTTCTTTGTTTATTATTGGCTTTAGGTTAAGCAGTTATAGTATTGACTCTGGTGCTTCCAAAAATGTAATGCCTGCTCAAGTCACCCAAGCTTTAGGTTTATTTACTAAACCTCTTCCCAAGGGAGATGTTACTCTATGGATGGTTTTGCAGTCCCAATCATAGGTCAAATCAAATATTCTCATGTAGCCCTTGCAGCCTTTCCCAAAAAGAGATTAAAATTGACAATACTAGTGGTTGATATACTTGCCAGCAATGGGATGCTTCTCAGTAAGAGATTTTGTAAGGATTTTGAGGGAGAAATTTAAATGGATTGGTCCCATACTTTGATTCCACTTGAAGGGAATAATATTTGTCTTAACCTTGAACCTAAATCCAAGTTTACTATATTGAAATTTAGAGACCCTAGAGCTGATATCTTATTTATAGAGATCAGGCCTGGCATCTATATGTGTTCCTTAAATCCTTGTGATAGTTCAGATCATATCACCCCTAATCTAAAAGATGAGTTATGGAAAGTTGAGTTTGATTGAAGTTGTGCTAATGCTAGATTGGGATCAGGCGTAGTCTTAGTCTCGCCAGATGGTTACATGTTTCCTTATGCCTTCAAACTAGAATTTGCTAATACTAATAACACTATAGAATATGACTTGCCTTGCTGCTTGGCTTAGGGTTGGCTAAGGAAAAGGGAATAAAACAATTGAAGGTTGTAGGTGATGTTGAGTTGATTGTCAAATAGGTTAGAAAGGTTTATACTATGAAAAATAATTGTCTGAAGCATTATAGAAACAGGGTTTTGGATTGCATTGAAACCTTTGATGCCTTCTCAATTGAGTCAGTTCTAAGAAATTATAATACAAGAGTTAATTCATTGGTTGTTTTGACCTCTTTACTCTTGCCTCACCTTGATTTTATAGACAAGACCTTTCAAGTGGAGTTGATGTACAAACCAAGTGTCCCTGACAATGTTGGTCATTGGCAGGTGTTCAACGATGACTGATAGATAATTGAATTTCTTGAGAATTCTAAATCCTTTGCTCATTGTTATTTTGAAGGAAGTACTAATGAGAGAAACGAAGTGTTGGAAGGTGAGGCTATTGATTCTGAAGGAAAAGAAGCAGAGGTGGTGCAGTTGAAAGGGAATAAAATACCTAAAGGATTGGTCTCTCTTGAGGATCTTTTCAATAGGCATGATCAATATCTAAAGTAGAAGAACAAGTCTATTTCAATCTCCACTAAATATGATCAGGTCAACATTGGGACTTAGGAGAATGCAAAGCTTGTTTGTATTGGTAAATGTTTCTCCCTTAAGGAAAGGGAGAAACTTATTACTTCGTTTCTATGTTATCAAGATGTCTTTGTCTGCAGTTATGTTGACTTGAAAAAGTTCAAAAATGGCATCTTTCAGCATAGAATTCCTTTGAATCCTAGTGTCACACCTTTTAGGTAGAAACAACATAGTTACAACCCCAAGATTGTTGATGCCATCTTTATTGAAATTGAGAAAATGTGGAACGCAAAGATCATCTAGCCTATTCATCATTCAACATGGGTTGCCAATATTGTTCGTGTTAGAAAAAAGAATGGGGAAATAAGAACATGTGTCGATTTCAGAAATCTAAATCAGACTTCCTTGAAAAATAATTACCCCTTGCTTGTCATTAACCATATTCTATACAATCACAGGTTTGAAAATGACGTCCATGCTTGATGGTTTCTTGGGTTATAACCAGGTTGAAGTAGCCCCTAAAGATCAACATAAGACCTCTTTCACTACCCCTATTGCACTGTTTGCTTATCATAGAATACCATTTAGTCTTATCAATGTTGGTGCCACCTTCTAGAGGGCTATGGATTTTTCATTTGGATATTTGAAATTTTTTTTTATTGTAATCTACCTGGATGATCTAACAGTCTTCTCTAAAAAGAGAGCCAATCATCTGCATGATTTGGAGATAGTTTTGCAATGGTGCAAGGAGGAAGGTATTTCTTTGAACCCCAAGAAGTCTATCTTCATTGTGACTGAAGGTAAACTCTTAGGTCATATTGTCTCAAGGAAAGGAATCAAGATTGACCCTGAAAGAGTGAAGGAAATTATATAGTTGAGCTTACCAGCAAACAAAGATGGTATCAGGTCTTTCTTTGGTCAAGTGAATTTCCTAAGGAGATTTGTTCCCGATTTTGCTGAGTTGACTAAACCCGTAACAGAGATGATGAAAAACCATCCTCTCTTCAAGTGGATTCTAGAGGTAAAATAGTCTTTTGAAGATATAAAGGTGGCAATTGCAAATGCACCCATGCTAATATACCCTAATTTCACTAAAGATTTCATTATATATTCTTTTCCCTTATAAAATACCTTGTTGGCTATATTGCTGCAAAAGAATGAACAGGGTATTGAAGCCCCAATATATTTTATGAGCATTCCTCTGAAGAATTATGAGTTGAATTATTCTCCTCTTGAGAAGCATGCTCATGTTGTGGTTAAGACTCTTAAGAGTTTCAGGTTCTATGTTTTACACACTCATGCTATTGTTTTTGTATCGAAGACAGTTGTGAAAAGTATCCTTACTCAGCAGGAGATTGGGTGTGACAAGAGGGGCTCCTAGATAGCCAAAGTGTAGGAATACGATGTGGATATCAAACCCACTAATTTGGTTAGAGGAAAAGGTTTAGCTAAGTTAATTTCAGAAAATAAGCCCTATGAAGAAGAAAGCCTCCCTTTGGTGTTGTTTACTATCACAATGGATGAACGGTTCTCAAATGTATCATACTTCTTGACGTATAGAGATTGTCCTCCTCATCTGTCCCCAAAGGAGAAAAGGAATTTGAAACTCGAGGCTAGAAGGTATGTTCTTTGGGAAGGAGATTTGTACAAAAGAGGAGTTGATGACACTTTCCTGAGATGTGTAAAGAAAGAACAATAGAAGAATTTGTTGGAATTCTTTCATAGTGAGGCATGTGAAGGTCACTTCTCTGTTTCTGTGACATCTTTCAATATTCTTTGTCAAAAAATTTATTGACTAGGTATGTTCAAAGATGCATATGAATGGGTAGCCAAGTGTGAAAAGTGTGCAATGTTTACTGGTAGACCTTATCTAGTTGCATTACCCCTGAGACCTGTTGTGATTGATGAACCTTTTCAGCAATGGGGCATCAATTTTATAGGCCCAATAAATCCACATTCTTGTGCTAGACATACTCATATTTTAACAACCACTGATTATTTTACCAAATGGGTAGAAGTCATCTTTGAGAAGTATACTTCTTCTAAGGTGGTATGCAATTTTCTGAAAGAGAACATCTTGGTGAGATTTGGAGTACCTAAGAAACTAGTTGCTGACAATTCCAGTTATTTTTCATCAGCTAAAATTATCTTGTTTTGCTATGAGAATGGCATAAGTTTGGCACACTCCTCATATTACTAGCCTCAGGGGAATGGACAAGCTGAGTCTAACAACAAGAATCTTTTCTCCATCATTAAGAAATTAGTGGATGAGAACCAGAAGGAATGGCATAAAAAGCTATATGATTCTCTATAGGTCGAAAGGGTAACGCATAAAAGAGCTATTGGCATGTCTCCTTTTCAGTTAGTTTACGGAGTAGAGAGTGCTTTGCCCTTGCCATTAGAACTCTCCACACTCAATTTACAAAAATCTATTGAAGATGAGCAATTTTAATCTGCGGTGGAGAAGAGGATCATGTACTTGAATAAACTGGAAGAACAAAGGGATGTGGTGATAGATAAAAATTCCCAACATCAACAAATGGTCAAGGAGATATTTGACAAAAGGGCCAGGCAGAGAAATTTTACAATTGGAGATATGGTACTTCTTTGGGACAAGAGGAGAGATCCGAAGGGTGCACACAAGAAGTTTGATTCATTATGGAAAGGACCTTTTTTGATCAAGCAAGTCCTTGGAAATAATGCTTTTCTGTTGGCCTATCTTGATTGTACTCCATTACCTCTTTCCTATAATGGGAAAGACCTGAAAATATTTAATTGAAGCAATTTTGTCACCTTTTGTACATAGTTTTGTTTTCCCCTAATTTAGTCTGTTGTGTCTTATTTTCTTTCAACTCTATTGCCCAATGAATAAGGCTTATGCCAATTTTTTTTGGATCTTTTGTATCCTAAATAGTCCTTGTCCCCATTCAGAGCCAATATGTTGCCTCCTTTTTAAATTTGGAGTCACCATCCAATTCTCCTAAGTGTTCCCTTTCACTTCATGTTTCAAGCTTCCAGTTGCGGGCTTTATGAGTTTCTGAAGTCATGTCACGCATTGTGTCCCTTTTTTAAACTTGTCATGATGTTAGATAGTTTTGAAAGTTTTCGATCACCCAATCTCGCATTGTCTTGTGCTTCAGTCACTCTAGCGCAGGTTGTGAAAAGTTTGTAAGTCTCGACTGTAGGTTCTTAAGTTCATATTTTCCTCGACTGAGCGACTTGTCAAGTTTCACCTAGATTTTGGGGCACCACCTTTATGTTAATTTTTTATACGGACTAATTTTGTTTGCCTTGTCAGAGGAATAAGCCAAATTAAAGGATCGTTTAAAAAGGTGAAGTAAATACAATATTTAAGGCATGTCACATCACTTGAGTACACAGATGGGGTGGCGGATGATTTTTGAACTAGCCTTCATTTTTGAGTTTTCACAAGGTGCATTATCTAGCTTGTGTCCATGCAGAGTGTAATACAAAATCATTGGGCAGGTGTGCAAGACACGAAAAATAGAGCAATTGAAGTTAGAAATTTTTTTCAAGAGCTTAAAGGAAGTGAGAGAACTCTGTTGCGGGAGAGAATTTTTCAGTGTGGCTTAGCTTTTGCAGCTGGTTTTCTGTTTGATGTTCCTTGTGTAAATTTAATTGTTCCATGCTTTGAAAGATACAACCCATAAACATAAGAAATCCAAGCAAAAGGTGGTAGGGTTGTTGCACGGACTAATTCTAAAAGCATCTCCCGCACTCTGTGCCTTCTTGAGAGAGAAGCCTCCAAAAAATTGTATGTTCTAGATGGCGAAGAGTATTTCCGAATGCATGGGGACTAGTGTATGAACTGCATTGCCAGGACTTGGTTAAAGTCCAAAAAGGGAGGTAAGTCTCAATTTCCCACCAAATTAAAAAGGATGCACTTTAAGGATGAAGTTGTAAAAATTATAGCCCTCTTGTACTATGTTGCAAGAAATGCTTGCACTGATTCTTTTGAGTTTTGGATGTATCATTTCATTCTGTTAATTTGTGCTCCTGGGAGTTTTATTGATTGAGCCTCTATTATTAGCTATCACTTGAATGAACAATTATAGAATTTTCGTTAGTCCCTAGTTTTTCATATGTGTTCATATCTGATTTTTGTCCTAGCTTGTCAAGAGTCTACTTGGTTGGGTCTGGGATTGCATCATCCTCTCCCTACATTCACACCCATGTACTATAAATTCCTCCAACTTACCATGTGAAAGGGCATGCAAGTTTTTTCTGGTGTCAATGATGTGTTCTCAATGGGTATGGTCAAGAAATTAGAAGGAAACCCTGGCCTATGGATTTCCCATGAGTTTGATGCCTTTGTGACAAAATTTGGGAGTTTCTACACCCAATTTGACAAGTTCACATACCTTAGAATTGGGGTTTTATGAAGGCCCCACTAAAATTGCCTCGGTTCCTGTCTGATTATATTATGTTTCTAGAAATTTGCCGCCAGATGATTGTTGTAAATATTAAATACCTGAACATGGGAAAGAAAGGATACTCCTTCCCATCATCCACAAATTATTTCTCTTGCAAAACAAATAGAAATGCTAAGGCCATGGGAATGCTAAGGCCGTGGGAATGATTCTGGAGAAATTTCATTTTATATCTCTGCCATCTAGAAGTAGTTTTGACAGTAAGGGATATGTGAAGTGTTATTTGTATGGAGCCAAAGGTTACATGCATTGGCCTGAGATCGAATATTTCTAGGAGGATTGTCTAAATGATGCTGAAGTGTTTAAGAGAAGTTTCATGAGGCTCTCTCTGCAACAAATCTACACTCTTGGTGTTTCCTTTTATTTTCCTGATGATGTGGTTGAAGATGAGGTCATTATTCACCTGGAGAGTATCATATTTTTTCTGATGTGGCCCCCATAGAAATTTATTGGTCTAAAGAACAAGTCTCAGAACTAATGGTTCATACTTCTCCAGTGTTAAAAAAGACATCCAACTAGTTAAATGGTAAGTGGAAGAAACAATTTGGCTCCTCACAAAGCCAAAATTCATCATCGCGTAGAGAGCAAGGAGCAGTTTCCTCTTCCCTTGTTCTAGCATCAATAGATAATTCTGTAGGTAGGTTACTAAACCGAAGCTCTCATTCTAGTGGCGATGGAGAGAGACCTGAAGAAACCATTGCCAAACTAAAAGACCTTTGAGCGGGATGGCGGGATTTTGCCACCCAAAGGGAAATCACCTCTCATTGATTCTGTAGGTATTTACCAACAAATAATTGATGATCATTATTTTTCTGATTTGCTTGAAATCCCCTCCTCTCCTATGCAAAATACTCCTATTACTATTAATAAAGGATCAAGACTTGAAACAACCTCTCTAGCATGGCTGAAAATAGAGGCAGAAAAGAAAAGAAAAATGTCCACCCCTCTTTCCAGTGAAATAGATACAGTCGTGCTACTGCTACAAGGTTCTCACAAGCCTAAAAAGGCTAAGTGAATGTCTTAGATCATTTCTGACTTTATATATGGTCATCAACTCCTAGAAATTGCTAAACCTATTAGGGACATGAATGCAAGTGACATAACATAAAATTATTATAAGATCAACCATGTGGATATGGGACCTTCTACTTTAGAAGGGGATGTCTATCATGCTAACTTTTCAGTCCATGCATTGATCAAAAGGGCCCAAGAATAGAAGAAAAATAACCTAGAGCTGCAATCCCAAGTGCAATCATTGAAGTATTTCATTTCATCTATCATAAATCCTACTACTGGGGAGGCTTCAAATTTTCATATACAGGGAATTGATCTAGATAATATGAGAAAGGTCAAAGGTAATTTGGGGTATGCTAAAGTTTTCACTGAGTGGATAGATGAAATGTATGGGGTTGGTATTAGTTACATCGCTAAATTCAAAATGTTATATATGAATATTTGGAATAAAAGAAAGGAGTTATTAGTCGAGCTACAACATATTAGGAAAGAGCATGGAAACATATTTGTGCTTTCAAAGGAGGTCACAGAGCTCATGTCATTGAACCATGCCACGCTAAAGACTGAAGAATTAGTAGAACATCCTAAGGAATTTTACCCTACCTAGCATGAAGCTTTGGATTGGAAAGAGAAGATCTATTGTGATTATATCAATGATATTCATAATGTTTTAAAACCCTACTTGAATGGTCTGCTGAAAATAAAGGATAACCTCAGTGCTCTGGATGTTGACCTCATGGACAACTTTGAGGAAAATGTACAAGAACTCGGTGAAATGATGGGCCAGTTAAAATATAATTATCAGAAGAACGTCAACGATCCTCAAAACATCTCCTTGGAATCCTTTAAAGGATTGTGTCACCTGCAAATGCATACCACTGCCTTTTAGTCTGAGATTGATGAAATGCACAAGAACATAGCCACTACCGATGGGTTAATTTCAAAATGGAGAATGAGATTGCACATCACAACAATGCCAGAGGACCCAAACATGGAGCCAATTATGAATAGGTATCATGAGTATAGGAAAAGACTCAAGCCCCAAGAAGCAGCACGTGATGGACAGGAGGTGGAGATCATCAGTGATAACGAACTAGGAGAAAAGTAGGTGGTGGTAGTTTTATAATTTTACTGTTTTATTACTTTTCTTAATTATTGGTTGGGATGCCTAAAGACCTATTTTAAATAACGGTTGTCTTCAAGAAACCGTTACTTTAATGTTTTAAATAGTTGGATCACTTAGTTTCTTTTCAGGATCTTTTGGGCAAACTTTGTTTTACTCTTAAGAGAGTAAACTTCTTTAAGCATAATTTTGTTTTACTATTTTGAATATAGAAAAACTATTCGTGGCTTTCATATATATGTAATCTTTTAATTATGGTGTGTGGATGCCTTCTGTTCTTTTGAATTGTTATCAATGGATAAATTTATATTTGAGATGGAGAATAGTTTAAATTTTCTATGAATGATATTTTGTGGTAATCTGGTTGATTCAAAATCTAGAAAATCTAAAAATAGTGTCTTGTATTTGTGCATGCCTTTGCAAATCTTTCTGGTTAAAAGCTCTTTCCTTGCTTTCGGGTTAAAAGCATTGTGGTTAATTCTTTATTCATTGAATATTATATGAAGGTAGTTACCACCTTATAAAATAAGCAGAGAATCAGTTAGTAGATAATTTTTTTAGCCTGGTTCAACAGTGGTTACATTTGTCACCTTTGTGGGCATGAGAATATAGTGTTAGGTGATAAATTTGTTAACCAACAAAAAGGAAGGATTGGATTATTGATAATGTGTGAAGTGTGTTGTTGTTGAGGGACTTGAAGCAGTCCTTTTTTGCAGTGTATATTATAGTGGTGGATTATCTTTCTTTCTGTCTTTCTTTCTTTCTTCAACAGTAAGCCTTTTTCTGGGTAGTGAGCATTCTGGCAGTGAGCCACCCTTTGTAAAATTAACCTTAACCGGTGTTTTATATTGAGAACTAATATTCTCTGTGGTTTTTCCCTTCTTGGGTTTTCCACATCATATCTGGTGTTCATTCTATGATGTGTTGTGTGTATATGTTTTCATGTTGTATCTACTTTAATTAATTCTATCAGGTATTCCAATTGTGTGAAGGCATTGAAAAAATTATTAAGTTGTCAATTGATTCACCCCCCCCCTCTCAATTGCCCAGATATTCAACATGCTTACATGATTTAAAGTTTGAAGATTAGTATTTAAGTATTGAAGGTCCAAACTGATTCACCCCCCATCTCATTATTGTGGTGTGTTCAACAATTGCTATCAAAGCAAGTTTCCTCTTTTGAAGCTTAACCGCTTGAGGAAGATCCAGAATGGCACATGACTATACATTCAAGACTCTAAAGTTTGATGAAACAAATTATTCTTATTGGAGAGAAAGGATGGAGTATCATTTGGCTACTTTGCTAGCTGAGATTTTGGAAAGCATTAAGAAAGGTTATACTGCTCCACATAATGGTCCTACAACTTTGGATGAAATCAAGCATATTAGAGTAATGCAAAATCTACTATTTCAATTGTTACTTGCTTGAATGATGCAGTGTTCAACAAAATTACAAGTGTTAAGTCAACTAAAGAAATTTGGGACAAGTTGAGGAATGTATTTAAGGAGATAAGAAGACTTGAGGAAAGCCAAGATTACAAGATTACAAGAAGTATGACATTGAGGAAATTCGTGACATGAATAAATACACTATGAATCATCTCCTTGGGTCACTTGATTCCTTTGAGATTGCAAAATTAGATGGAATTAAGAAGGAAAGGAAGTAGCGTTCAAAGCCACAAATAATTCTAAAGAAGAACCAATAGAGAATCAAGACTTGGATGAGATTGAAGAAAACTTTGTAAGAATATTGAAAGGAACTGGAAAATACAAAGGTAAGTTACCCCTAAAATGTTTCAATTGGGAAAGAATAGGACATAATGATTCTAGATGTATGTATAAGGAAGATTATTGTGGAAGACCTAATGATGATAACAAAGGAAAGGAAAAATATCAAGAGATTAATAGAGATATCAGAAGAGATGATAGAAACAAGAAAAAGAGGATTTTTTGTTCAACAAAGGCCTGCTCATTTGAAAAGGAAGAGGACTCGAATGAAGAATACTTGTTCCTAGCTTTAGAAGAAAAGAATGATGGGAGGTCTAGAAATTCAAAAGACAAATCTTCTCGACATGCTAAAGTGGAACCAAAGGCATGGATTAATGACTTTGAATGTTCAAATCATATGACTAGTGATACAGACAATTTTATTAACCTTGAGAAATATAATGGTGGATCAACCAAGTTTGCAAGAGAGGAAGTTGCACTGATTTGTGAAAAAGGAAGCATCTCTATTAATGATAAGAATAAAACTGATGATGTTTATTATGTTAAAGGTCTAAGACATAACCTATTAAGTGTGATTCAAAGGTGTAGAAAAGGGTATAAGGACATATTTCATGGGACTAGATGTGAAATTAGAAAGGGGAGCTCTAGAAGATTGGTTGCAGAAGGTGCAAGAACTAATGGAAATGTTTGCTATGCAAAGGACAATAAGAAAAGTAAATGTTTACTAGCACAAGTCTACAATCAAACTGAGGATGTAGCTATGATTGTGGCTACTCCTAATACTATAATAAAGATGAATATATTAGAATCTATAAAAGTTGGGAAAAGATGGTAGAAGAAGAACTTAATCGAATAGAGGAAAGCAGGGAAGCAAAACCAATGCCTAACCCTACTGACAAGAATCTGGAAGAAGAAAACTAGGAGTTCAAACAAAATAAAGCTGGTAGAGAAAAGGTCATGAATGAAGTAAGAATTCCTAGTCAAAATATTTCTCCACAAATTCAGAACAAATATATGTTCAAGAGGTCTCATACTCAAATCAAGTACTCATCAACTTTCAATGGTAACTTTGTTTCATGCAATATGCTTGGACATAGAGCCAGTGAATTCAGACATCAAATTAGATCTCAACTATTTAATGGTCAGTGTTACATTTTTACCAAATTTGGTCATAAAGATAATAAGTGTAGAAGTGGAATGATGAGGAATTCAAATAGTATAAATGTTTAGGCTTTCAATGGATGTTTTTTATACTTGTAACAATTTGGGTCATAAAGCTATTAAGTGCAAAAGAGTTATCAAAAGAAGTGGAAGCATCAGAAGAGATAGAAATGTCAAAAAAAATAGAAGTGCCTATTAGCAAAGTCTAGTATGTTACAACTGTAATAGACTTGGACACATTGCCAAATTTTGTAGAGGAAGAAATGGGAAGAATGGTCTAGTAAAATAAAATTGATATCAATATAGAAAAGGAGAAGATGAATCAGATGTAAAGGTGGAAGAGAAATTTGAGGATAGGTCTACACCCTCTAGTGGTTCTGACTCTTCTTCCAGTGATTAGATAGTATGTCCTATATGAGGGGGAGAGCGAAATGAAGATCTTAAGATGCCCCCCCTTCTGAATTGGTGTTGAAAATGTTTTTCAGCATGATAGAGATTTTGGTGTCTACCTCATAACCAGTGAGGATCTAGAAGTATACAAAGGATGGATCATACATATAGATGAAGAATTTATTGATATTTGGGCTTCTAGAAGTTGTTATGTTGATGCGGTTTCGAAAGATAACTCTACTATTACATGCATGACTAAAGATAATTACAAAAAGGGAAGTTGTATTTGTCTAGGGGGAGCCGTTTTGCTCTACTTTTATTTTTTGGATCGGTGTTGCTTTTTCTCTCAAGGGAGAAGATAGATGATATTTTTTTGATATCCCTATCAAGGGGGGTATTATTGTCTCTTGCTACATTTCAAATATGTTGTACTCATTAGGAGAAAGAGTTTCAATTATAGGTAGAACTATTCAAATTTATGTTTGTTGTCCTTGATGTCAAAGTGGGAGAAAATTCAATATCATGCTCTTTGTCCTTGATGTAAAAGGGGGAGAGATATATAGGTTGATTTCATTTTTTGCTATTGGTGATACACGTGTTGTCATCAATGACAAAGGGGAAGAATTTTGAAAACTTAAGTTGTTGTGCCTTGTAATAAGGTGAATATTTTGTGGTATTTCCAAAAAGTTGGTACAGTGGAAGTTTCAATATGCAGGAAATAGTATTTATGTAGGAAAGAGTTTTTAATGTCTCACTGGAAGAATATCTTGCATTCCTTTGGTTTGTGAAGACAATGTGTTATGCTTTTGAATACAATGTTTATGCTCTATTTATATTGCACTATCAAGTTTGTAGATGCTCTATGGCTCAGTTGGCTAAGCTAATTACTAATGTTTTTGATAGTAAGGTTGTTTGTCATAATAGGTCCGAAAAAAGTCTAATGGTTTCCAGATTGGTAAATTCAAGTGTTACAGTTTGGAGGACATGTTCATATGGATTGTGCACTGTTCCAATTTATTTTTCAAATGATGGTTTGACTGGCATGTGAAGTTATGATTCTTTGTGTTTTGTGTTGATAGCTAGTCTAGTTTTCGGCTAACTATGACATTGTATCCTACTTGGATCATATTCTTTTGGTCCAATTATTCTTTAGAGGATGTGTATGTCTAATGTTTTGGGTCTCAATGTGGTGTGTGTAGATTTGCATTAATTTTCATGCATTAGAGAATTTTTTTAGGCCAACCAGTTGGCATGCTTCATTGTTCATCTACATGTTTCATTTGATGTCGAATTTTAGGGATGAGCAAGTGTGTGCAGTTCATTGGAATCATTTGGAAATGTTGTATTGTAATGTTTTTGGGTCCTCCCTATCTCTTGGAGTGGATTGCATTTGATATTTTATGTCTAGGTGGCTAAATTTATGTAATAATGTATATTCTATTTGTGGTCAGCCTAGTAAAGAGTTTTGATGATTAATATTGTATATAAAGGAGTGTGGATGTATTAGAGAGTGTGTGGAATGGGTGTTAGTTAATTTTTTGAAGGTATGAATAACATACAAATAGATATGGTATTGGAGATGTGTGAAAGACTGTTATGAAGGGCTTTGATGATGATATTCTCAACATGACAGAGTTCCAAGTTTGATATGATATTGATCACTTGACACAGTGGTTAAAGATCAATTTCATGATCAGGAGATCTTGTTCATTCCAATTTATGTATTTGTTTCTCTACTAGAAGATAGTGAGTCTCTTACCAACTTTATGTATCTTGCATTGAAATAGTGAGTTTTAGTCTTGCAAGTCATTTGTATCTTGCCCTAAGGTTGTGTGCCTTAGTTCTACAAGTCATCTCAGGAGCAGGGTGTTTTGGAGGCAACATTGCAATAGATTATTTATAAATTGTGAGTTTGATTCTTATCGTGGTTTTTCCTTGATTGGGTTTTCCACATAAATTGGGTGTTCGTGTGTTTGTTGTGCTTCATACTTTCATAATCTATTATTGTTAAGATTACATACTTTTGATTTAAAGTTTAAAGATCCATATTTAAGTATTTGAAGGTTCAAACTAGTTCACCCACCTCTCAGTCATTTGGTGTGTTCAACATATTTATAGACACAAGATGTAGAAGAGGTGACCACTCCATGTTCCGACATGAAGGATGATGTGTCAAACACTTATTGGCCCTATATTCTAATCTTCAAGTTGTAATAACAATTTTTCGATGGCATTTTATCATATTTTAACACCTTTTGACATTTTGGTGGAAAAATAAGGACCTTCAGGGTGTTGACAAAATTTTGGGAGGGTTTAAGATATACCATAAACCATAGAATGATTTTATCAACACAAGTTATGTTGAGAAATTAGTTAGTTAAGGATATTGGCATAAATTCAAGGCAAAATAGTATATATCTTAATGCATAAGAAATTTTCGCTAGTGCATGGATCTAGTGGGAATATCAAGGCATCTAGAACATGAGGAAAGTTTTGTGATTTTGTAACTTACTCAATTTTTCTCATATCTTCACCAGATTTGAAATATTGACACCCATTTGGCCCTTTTTCAAGGAGATTTCATCGCTTGACCACAAACCAATTACAAATTCTCCAAAAATTGCTTACTAGCTCTTGCAAGTAAGAAAATATTTTTTGTTGATGTAGGATTTTCGTGGATCTAGATGGCGGATGCTACTGTATTAGACACATTGGGTAAGAAAAATATTTTATGAGTTGGAAACCCATGAATATTTTGGTAATTCTAGAATTGAAATTTCATTCTTGGTTAGCTCTGCAACATTATGCCAAGAAGCTTCATCTACATCATATTCTTCCAGCTACTTAGGTATTCCATATAGTCTTTCACCCTACTTCTCTCAATTAAATAGGAATCAATCACCTTCTCTACTTGTTCAATATTCTTCTCAAGCAACTGATGTATCCACCCTTGTGCATCTTGCAAATTTGAGTGCAAATACTCTTATAAACTTGTTTCCTCTTCATAAAACTTGTATAGATAGAAAACATTAAAAATGGGAGATATGTCTATCCTTGTTGGAAGCTCAATTTCATAGGCATTGGAGAAAAGTTTCTCAAAACTTATGCATTGGCCTATTTTCTCTCATTTTAACTTATTCTATGTTTCCAAAACTTTTGTTCACTACTTCTGTCTACCCATTGTTCTAGAAATGATAGGCCGAGTTGAATCTTCAGTGTCCATATTATTTCATAAAGTATGTCGAAAATGGCCAGCATACTTGGTGTCCTTGTCTTAGGTAATTCTCTTAGGAAATCCATTCAACCTAGCTACCTCTTTGAAAAATAATGTAGATATGTGGGATTTATCATTATTAGATTTTGGCATGGTATGAAATGAACCATATTCCAAAATCTATCCATAACATAAAAATTGAATCAAATGTTGTCTCTTTGTGTACATGGAAGTCCCAAAATAAAATCCATACTTGTGTGCTCCCATGGTCTCTCTAGTATAGGAAATGGTTGATACAACCCTATACTTTGTCTACTTCTTTGGTATGTTGGCAAACTATGCAACCTTGCACCAACCTCTTCACATTTGCACTCATTTTAAACTAAAAATACTTATCTTTTATTTGTGCCAACATCTTATCCATTCCAAAATGCATGCTCAAACCTCCTCTATGCTTTTCTCTTATAAGGTTCTCTCTCATGTAACTACTGGGAATACATAAAAAAATTTCCTTTGAACAACAAGCCATATTGACTAAAATACTCCAACCATGAAGTCCCATCCTTCTCCACTAGAATTTTACAATCTATCCATGCTACCTTAAAATTGAGATCATCAATATACAACTTGTTGGCATTGTATTGTCGTTGATGTCAACTAGTATAGCATGTTACTAGTAGAGCAGGACAACTAGTGTGGGAGTATTGTTGACATGCAGCCATTGATGTCAACTAGTGTTGCGGGTCACTGGTAAAGAAGAGTATGTCATTCAGAGGAATGACCACTGGAGTCACCGGTACACAAGCTAGTGTTTGACTTGTGTGGATGAAATGGACAGATTATCGGTACAGTCTAACATTAGTAAGGAAAGGATGTCAACTTGTAAGAGTTGTGTTGACAGTGAGTAGTTGCCAATTGACAAGCTTATGACTAGTGTACAAGCAGGATGAGCGAGATGCTTGAGTTGTTGTTTGTGATGAAGAGGTGGAATGTTACTAAAGATCACATCAAAGCCGAAGGTGATGTACACTTGCCAACCGGAAAGCATGTGCCTGGCATGTTAGCAAAAGGATAGCCATTGAAGAAGGGTATACCAGCATAAAGGGTGAAGTCATTCAGCAGGACTCCCATTGAAAGAAGATGATATCATAGGTTGGAGTTTGGACTACTGCAAGATAGTGAGGTAGACAAAGGGGATGTCCACTAGGTTCTGTGTAGGAGATGTATATGCTCACACAAGGTGATCACACTTGTGCAATGCCGGTAGCAGATGGTAAGTGTGTGGTGGTTTACATTGGATCTACTGGTGAATCACTAAGATGCCATAGGTGCATGAAATCAAAGATATGCATCGGATCAGAAAGTGTAGACATGTTGTGCTACCAAGATAAAGGAAGGAGAGTTGAGTTGATGAGTTTGTCACTCTAAAAAACCAGTGAAGATGTGACTCAATTAAATGTTGCTTGAGGCTCTGCAGTAACACACATGGAGTTACCAAGATGCAGATTGAAAAAGGTGTTGTCTCAATGCATTATGTTGGAGAATGATGACATGGAGTCATCTAGGTGGTTACCGGTATGCAAAGAAGTGCAGAAGCAAAAGGCCCTTATCAACTGATGATGAACATGATGCATGCGGTGAATCAGCATGTTTGGATGACCAGGCAAAGGTACTACATGGGCAATACCAAGAAGTCATTGGCAAGAAGGTTAACCGGCAAGGTGATTTGTGTCGGTAGTTGTATATCACTTACGTGTGTGGTCAGTGACTAATCATAAAATGACTCGGTGAGAAGAGGTGGATACCAATAGTGATGCCATGTGGAGATGAAGTGGCAAACATACATGAATTGGCAGATGGAACATGCACAGGTCGGTGAAGTGAGGTCGGTAAGGTAATTGGCGGTTGGTCTAACATTAATGGTGACTGCAAAGCTCGAGGATTCACAGCAGAGGTTTGCGGCTCGAGATCAAATCGACAGTAGAGATCCAGGACAGATTGACTGTGTAGGTCGGGTTGGCGAAGGAAACAACTAAGTCATTTATGATGTTTGACCAATGGATGAACCGACAAATTGAATGCAGAATGTCAAACATAGAAAGCGTGTTTTGGAAGGCACGAAAATGGCGGATATGTGTAGGCAGTCATCTCAGAGTTCTGATCTGATCATATTTTATTTGGATTCGTTGTGACTCGTGATCAGTGAAGAAAACCCTAAGGCGCCAAGTTTGAATGTGGCCTTTTGGCGAGAAGACTGGGCTATAAATATGTAAGCCAAAGATATTGTTAAGAGCCATTGGATGGGAGAGAATATAGCTATTGAATGAGAGAGTTAGATCAGTTAGAGTGAAAATAGTAGAAGATAACAGTGACTGAGTGAGTAAAGGTTAAACCGGTGATAGGGTTTAATGGAGGTTCAACCGATATGGTTTGAGCAACTGGTAAAGTAGCTAGATTGCATCAGAGAAGATAACTGGTAGGTAATTGTACAGACAGGAAAGCAGCTGAGGGTGGTAAAGTGTAGCATAGTGAAGGAGAGATCTGGCAAAGCAGATGTAGAGCAAGGTAACTAGAAGAGTGTAAACCTATAAAGCAACAGTAGATAGAGGTGAACCGGTGTAGAAGAGAAGGTGTGTCACCGGCAAAGTGAACTATATGCAATGGTTACAAGATTCACTTGTAACAGTATAATTAAAATTGTATTTGATGCTATCATTTTGATCACTGAGTTGTAGCTCGATGCAGGGGTTGGTGCTCCTAAATCAGGAGTTGGTGCTCCTTGGGTTGGTGCCCTAAATTAGGGGTTGTAGCTCCTTGGTTTGGTGTCCTAAATCAGGGGTTGGTGCTCCTTGGGTTGGTGCCCTAAATTAGGGGTTGTAGCTCCTTGGGTTGGGCCCTAAACTTGGTAACAGATTTCATTGTGAGGCTGGATTGGAGCAGTAGACTCCAGCAGCATTGCTCACTGAGGTTTTTCCATCTTGGGTTTTCCTTGTACATACTGGTGTTATGTGGTGTGCCCCTTTTGTGTGATTGCATTGTGTTGCTTTGTTTTAGCTTACTGGTAAGATTGCTTAGTGTTTTTTTTGCTAACCGGTATTCTCACTTGGGATTAGAAGGGTAAAGTTTGGATACCACTTATTCACCCCCCTCTTAGTGGCATATTGTGTCCAACATAACTCCTTATTGCATCAATGCCAACAACATTGATTCTTAACTTGTTCGCAAAGTGCATTTGCTACCTTGTTTGACTAACCATTTCTATGCTTCAAGAGAAAGAATAATTCTATAAGAATTCCACCCCTTTTATATGTTTTTGGTTCAACTTACATTGGTTGTTGATGAATTTAAATGCATGGTGGTCTGCATATAATACAAATTCCTTAGGCAACAAATAGTGTATCCTCTTCTTCAAGGCCTATACTATATAATGGAATTCTTGGTAATGGACTAAGTACTTTCTCTCTAGTTCATTCAACTTATCACTGGGGTAAGTAATGGGCATTCCTTCTTGAGGTAAAACTTCTCCTATTGCACATCCATTGGCATTTTAGCAACTTGAAATAATTTGTCAAAATCTATCAACGCCAACATTAGCTATTATGTAACCTTTTTGTTCAAAAATTAAAATGTATTCTTTATTGTAGCTATCCATTGAAAATCTTCATTGTCGCTCTTTATTTTCTCTATTATACGTGCGCATATCCCACTAAAATTTCACATTGCTTTCCTATAGAAGCTCACTAGACTAGGAAAAATTTTGGCCTCAAACATGCTCTTAGGTGAAGGCTAATTTATTATTAACTTAACCTTCTGTAGGCCCATTTTTAACCCTTCCCCAAATAATTCAAAACCTAGGTACACTTGTTGTTTCTTCAGGAAACCGCACTTCTTCAAGTTTCCTATTGATTTTTCCTCTCTCAGCCTTTGCAATGCTACCCTTATGTGCACCACATGTTCCTCTTTTTTTAACTAAAAATTAATATATCATCCAAATAAATAATGACAAATTTTTCAAGGCTTCAATAATTCATTCATCTCTCGAGCATGAAAGTGTTGGGTGTATTTGTCAACCCAAATCGCGTCACTGACCATTCATATAATCCATCCTTGGTCTTGAATGTTATCTTCCATTCATCACCTTCTCTAATCTTGATTTCATGGTAATCGCTCTTCAAGTCAATCTTAGCAAATAACTTTTCTACACTCAAACAATGCATCAAGTCATCCATTCAAGGTAATATCAATGCATGTAATTAATAATTATCTTGTTTATGTCTCTTAAATTAGTGCATATTCTCCATTCTCCATTTTTCTTTAGTGCTGGTACAATAGGCACAATGCATGAACTAGAAATCTCTCTAATTAAGTCCTTATCTATAACTCTTGTAGTTTCCAATTTACCACTTCATTCTTCATGGGTGTCATTTTGTATGGTTCCTTATTTGGTAGGCTTGCATCTGGTATCATGTCCATACAATGACTTATGCTTCTCATTGGTGGTAATCTGTCAAGTAAGTATTTCACTAAAATCTCTATGAATTCATCCAAAATTTATTGGATCTCCATGGGAATCCTTTCCCCCTCCTCTATTGTTATAACCTCTACAAGTTTAGGTAAGAAGGAAACCTAGGAAAAGCATACCTTTTCTTTTCTGGTATCCTTCCTCTATTGTAATGACCTCTGCAAGTTGTTATACGCAACATGTCATGGGATTAGCAATTTGTTATTTTTTATATCACTTACCTTTTGAACGGTGAAGTTGGTTTTGAAAACCATGGGCACTTTCTACTTGTGTTGAGCTCTACAAATATGTAGCTTCTCAGTGTATTTTGTATGATGGATTGGATATCTTCTAAGAAGCTTTTATGTGCTGGATATTCTCTAGAATTCTCTTTGCTACTGTATTTACTTCTGAAGAGCATTGGCTCTAGGCATTCTATTGTACTTGTTGGTTGTTGCTGATAATATAATTGAGTCTAGCTTTTGGACTATGGGTTTTTTTCCAAAAGAATTTTCCCACTTATATGCTGTATTGTGAGTTTATTCTATTTTTGAATATCTACTTATGTTTTAATTAGATGCACATCTGAAATTTTTAAAGAATTTAGAAAAAAAAAAAATTCATTCACTCTCCTGTATAGGTTGTTAGTGTAGGAAGCTGTATTCTACTACCTGATTTCCTTTCAAATAGCGTTTGCTTAGAAAGATCTGCAGCATAGTTTTTTAGTGCCAAAATGCTGGATGCTCTGCAGCATTTGAGAAGAGACGAAGTCTTTAGGAGTAGTGATTCCATCTTGGAGGATTGTAAACAGGGGAGTAGTGTGAAGATTGGGGAAAGAGCGTTTTTTATTTCTCTTACCGTTATAGGTAAGATGATTTGTGGTAAACAATTGTTTGAGACAGGCTCTGCAGCTTGATTTGTGGTAAACAATTGTTTGAGACAGGCTCTGCACAAGCTGCAGAGTTTAAGAGCATGGTACGAAAAGCCCTCCAGTTGGCAAGGTTTCCGAATTTATCCAACTTTTTTCCTTTTCTGGGGAGGTTTGATCTGCAGGGATTGAATAGTAAAGCTAACAGTTTGGCCCAACGCTTTGATAACATGTGTAATGAAGTGAAGGATTTTCTGGATGTAATGTTGGACTTGAGAGAAGATGGCACACAACTTACTCTGGAGAACATCAAGGCACTGCTGATGGTAAGCCATATTCCTCAGAAAAATTTGACATAAAGGAAAATCTTAAACCGCATAGTTATGATTTCTTCACATGTACATATATGATAAATACACTCATAGTAAAAGCTTGACACGCGTGTGTACATTTTTAAAGAAAATTTATTTAGTTACAAATAAAAATGATGGATAATTAATACTGTTTTGTTTTTAGATTTGATTGTATAAGATTTTTGAGTATTAACATTTTCAATCACATTTCATGATCTATTATCATGATGTTAGAGAGCTAAAGGAACATCAACATTCGTATCACATTCTGTTATCCACCTCTTTTAGCTCTCTGACATCCAAATGAAAGATCATCCAGTGTGATCCAAAACATTGATGCTCATAAAACTTACACATTCAAATCCAAAAACAAAACAACATTATAAAAATTTAATAAATTTATACATTTGAAAATTAAAGATACTAGTCCTCCAAGCATCGTCCTCTTCTTTTAACACCGATCTGGCTAGAAAACTTTTACATACCAGTCTCCAAAGCATCTTCATCTTCGTCAACATAGAAATGACTAGAAAATCAAATTTGGGCTAAGCAATCAGGGATTTGTTTCCATATAACAGTATAACAATGGTTGGTTTCTTTTCAAATATATTTTTCTATAATTTAAAGGGGAATCCCAGAGCACCAACATTGATACATCCAACCTTTTTTTATTGATAAGCAGAGGTAAACATATTGACAGTTTGTTAGATCTTATTTCATTATACACTGAGGACAGCAGCTCCTCTAAGAAAACCTTATAGGCCCCCTTCATGGTGCCATTAGATTAGTTTTTTTCTTTGTACTATTTTCCTACATAATAGTTGTCTTAATGTGATCTCCATCAGTAGTTGGAGCATTGTATTATAGCTTAGCCTACTCATGACCATCACTTCAGTTTTGTATGGCACAGTGCTTTATAAAACTCAAGTCGAATTCATCATTCACACGGTTGCCACTACTAATAACAGAGTTTTGTCAGGACGTGTTCATTGCAGGGATCGACACAACTTCAGCAACAATTGAATGGACAATGACAGAACTTCTGAGAAAACCAGCACTAATGAAAAAATCCCAAGAAGAGCTGGATGATGTTGTGGGTGTGAAGAGAAGAATGGAGGAGGCAGACATAGCAAATCTTCCATATCTCCGAGCAGTAGTGAAAGAAGTGTTTCGATTACACCCTCTAGCCCCATTGATCATCAGAAGAGCAGATATGTCTTGTGAGATTAGTGGGTTTTTTATTCCAGAGAATACCCATGTGCTTGTGAATGCATGGGCCATTGGGAGAGACCCTAGCGTGTGGAAAGATCCCTTAAATTTTAATCCAGATAGGTTTTTGGAATCCAACATTGATTACAAAGGACAGGACTTTGAATTGTTACCATTTGGAGCAGGAAGAAGGATATGCCTTGGGCTTCCACTGGCACACAGACTTATTCATTTGGTGGTGGGATCATTGCTGCAAGCTTTCACTTGGTCCATTCCTATGGGCAATGAGGCAGGTATTGATATGTCTGAGACATTTGGAATAACTCTACAAAGAACTGTACCACTGAGAGCTATTCCTACCCCAAGAAATGTCAGCAAGTCTTATTGTTAAAAATTATAGAATTTCCTGGACTCGCATTACATTCGTGTAGACTTCATAAGCTAGTTCTAATATGTTGCTTTGAATATTATGAAAATAAGTATATGCTGCATGTATAAAATTAGTCAACTTGTATACATATCCTAAATATGATTGATTAAAGAAAATAAACAAAAAAGAATTATTTTATATAAGAACTATTTTTTATTTATTAATTATTTTAAATTATTGTATTTATTTTAGAATTATTTTGATAGTGTAAGATTTAATCATTGGAGGTTCAAAATGGAGATGATTTTTTTGAAAATTGATTTGTTTAAGCTAGAAGGAATTCAAAGTAAAGATTCTTAAGATCCAAATTTAATGAGTAATTGAGAGATAAAATAAGATAAGACATAATTTTGTATACTTTTGAGTTTGATTATAATAATTTTACAATGATCCAAAAATAGCAAAAGAAGCTTGAGATAAATTATATTAATCTAAAGATGTTAAAATGATATTATATATTTATATTAAACAGACAAGAATCACAAAGTATATAAGACCTCATAAACCAATTAAAAAAATTATTAAAAATTAATTGACGATGTTTGGATCAATGATTATGAAAGAAGATGTTATGAAACTCCTTGAAAGTGTACTAGAATTCTATTCAAGATTGGTAGTAATTATAAGCTCTCAAACTAGTCTAGAATTCCATAAGGTCGAAGTAGTATATGTATAATGTATAAGTTTAATACATGATATTTTATTCCTCTCATGCATTAGGTTATTAGCCTTTAGCCCAATGTGTTAGTGCATTGGGTTTTTTAAAATGCTAGCCAAATGGTCTAACATGCATATATAATTTTTGCCCAACACTTGTTTAAGTCACAATGTTAAGCTAGCCAAGTAGGTGAAAAACATATAGGAGCAACCTAAAATTTGAGAGAACAATCAAGAGAGGTTGTTTAAAAGTATTAATAAAATAATTGAGGGTGCTAACTTGGTTTGGCACAAATTGAGGAGATAATTTTTTAAGAATATCAAAGACATTTGATTTTAGTGACTGATTTAAATTTGAAATGGTTCTCTATAATGAGAGCAAATTGAAGAGAGCGAACTTTTAGTATATGAAAGACATTCAATGTTAGTGACCTTTCTTGCTTCAAGAATACTCCACAATGAGGGAAAAGTAAAGAGAGAAAGACATTTGATGTTGGTGACCCATCTCAATTTAGGAAGAATCTTCACAATAAGGGAATGCTAAAGAGAAAAACATAGTATATTAAATAAATTTGCTACTACTAGTGACATTTTCTATAAATTAAGAACACTCTCTACAATGAGAGGCAACTAAAGAGAGTAAAATTTCAATATATATCAAAGACATTTGATGCTAATTACTAGTCCAATTCAAGAACACTCTCTATAATGTATTGAAGAGATAAATTTCAAACATATCAAAGACATTCAATGTCAATGGCATGCCCTAATTTGAGAAGACCCTTCATAATGAGGAAAATTTGAAAAGTGGAAACTTTCAATATACCAAAACAACTAAACTTACTCTAAATTAATTTTGTTGTGTTTAGACTTTCTTGGTACTATTATTTTTAATATCCTTCAAACTTCTTATTGCCACTTATAATTGTTGAAGATGTTTTTTTTTGCTATTAACTAGGTAGTGTTTTGGCTAGTCTCTACCTACTACTCATCAAGGTGGACAATAATCACATACTTTTCCCCCTCTTGAATCCTCTTAATGGCTTGGTTAGACCCTCAATGACTAATTCAATTTTCCTCAAACAGTGCTTGTCATTTTGCGACCAAGTACAACTCAAATTTTTCCTAGTGTTCAAGATTTCTAATTATAACCTTATAGAGAGAAAACACCACTCTCACCAATTAAGAGCTAGTGGAAGAAAAAACAAGACCTTCTTGATGTAGGAAGGAATAACTCTAATGATCAAGACCCCCTTCTAATATCGATTTAATTTAGGAATAACTCTAATGATCAAGACCCCCTTCTAATATCGATTTAATTTTTAGTTTATAATTATTTAAGAATTATTCTTTTTATTTGAATAGTAATGTTATTGACATGATAATTTATTTTTTGATAAAAGTGGTAAACCACTAAATTTTATTAATTTTATAATTTTTTTACAACCTGGTTCAAAGAGCACCGGTAGGAAAGAACCAGGTAAAGAAAACCTCCGGTCTAGCTCATAAATAAAAACTAGATAAGAGGCCCACCCAAGATAAAATAATCGCCAAAATGGGCAGCAAAAACCCAACCCCCTATAATGAGTACAAAAAACTCTCTGACTGAGATAATTACATTATGAATTCAGAAACCATGAGCTAGTGCTTTCCAACAAAGGAGAAGAAGGGGGGATAACATCATCAATGAGAGCTGTAGGAGGAACCATCTGAATAGGCAAAACTAAAGTTGGCGAAGACATTACTGATTCCATCAAATCTAGGAGAAAGTGAATACCTGAAAATATATTGATAGTTGCCGCCAAACAATCTAGCAAAACATGATCTAATAGAGCTACCAAGGAAAACAAAGTATCATCATAAAGGTTAGAAATCAAGTCATTCCTTATAATTGAAAGAAGTTCCTTGTGCCAGCCAGAAGATAGTAATCGAGAATGAGGTAGGAAACCACCATAATCAAAATTGCCAAATTCATAATGATAGAGAGACAATGCACTATCCAAATCAGCAACAGTATAGAAAAAGGGATGGAAGTATGCATCAAAAAGTGCCCTGACCATAGAAGAATCCAGGAGCAAGTCCATATAGATAGTGAAAAAATGAGATGCAACCTTAGCAAGAAAGCAACCTACATTTTCCACCAACCATCATTTTCCCAAAACCTTGTGAAAAGCTAGAGAGAAATCCAGAGAATAAATTTGAAATAGATGGCCAAGCTTTTCATCATCAAAATCATGAGAGTCATGGAAGTCATGTTGCTTAATAGGCATCAATATTCTATAGCCCATAGACTCCATAAAAGAGATAATGCAAATACAAGAGAGAATACGGGATTATAAAGACAACAAATGCCATTATGAGAGAACAAGCACGGCCACCAAAGGACGCAATAGATAATATCAGCACAAGCAAACCCACATCAAGCGTGCGAAGAAACAACCACAGGCCACCACCTTAAGAAAAAATGATGAAAACTTCTTCGCAATAAACATGGCCATCAATAGACATAAGTTTGACAAAAATAAAACAAGATAGCCACATGAATGAGATCCCCCAAATGAAAAGAAGTAATGCCAAAAGTAATTCCAAATCGGCCACCGCAAAAGAAGAAATGAAAACAATCATTAAAACTTCAAGTAAGCCGCCCGTAGTACGGGCATCAAAGATCATCATAAATAAAACCTCGTGCAGGCATCATGCTTTGGACAAACAAAAACCCAAGCAATAGCCACTTGAAACTATGGTAAGCACGCTTATCATTTTTTAATTTTTTAATTGTGTAAAGCATGATTACAAGACACTCCCGCACCACAAGTCCCAACCTATTAAAATAAAAATCCCCAAACTGTATCCAGACTAGAATTACACACAATAATGCAGACTTAGTGAGGATATGAAGACCAAAAAAGGCCACCAACACCACATTAAACTACATGCCTGAATATAATCACCAAACAAGGTATGAAGTCGTGATTCTACAAATAGGTTAGGACCAATTAAACTGGGTGAGGTGGTAAAATATTGGAATCTACATCAGCCAAAGATTAGATATCCTCATCCAATGTTTTATTAGCCAAGAAGTCTGCCACCTTGTTGGCTTCCCTATAATAGTGGATCATAGAGAAGGAATTAAAAAACTCAAGCTGAGCAAGTATCTTGTCCAACCAATATTTTAGATGCCAAGAATGTGATGAGAGATTAGTGACCATGTAAAAAACAACCTGAGAGTCACCTTCTATCACAACATCCAATAGATGCAATGAAAGGAGCAAATCAAGCCTATTAGAAAGGGCATGAAGCTCGGCCACATTATTGGTCCCGCTAGCAATACACTGACATTGTGCTTTAATAATACAAGCTTTATTATCAGAAACCACAATACCAATGGTAGATTTCCTAGGGTTACCACAAGATGCTCCATCAAAGTTCAATTTGTACTTAGAAGCTAGAGGAGGCAGCCAAACCACCTCCTTCCTATTTAAAGAATACCTTGATTTAGAAATTGCCCCAATCAAAGGGAGTGACCGTAAAGCTAGCCAATGTCGGGTAATCCAATTATCCCATGGAGTGAAAGTATTGTGCAAACTAATACCCTTGTAAATGAAGGCTAGGACAGCCTCATAAATCGATTTCTCAATATAGAAGAGCACATCTTGCAAAGTCGAAGAGTGTTTCCTAAAAATCCTGTTGTTCCTCTCAAGCCAAATTTTCCAAATCAGAACAAAAGGAGCAATTAACCAAAGGCAAGCATAGAATGAAGATGGATATAACAAAGGCCAACTCATGAAGTGAGACCTGAGCTCCCTACATAGAGAAGAACTCCAATTTAACTTATTAGATAGCTAGTACCAACAATGAGAAGCAAAGGGGCAATGAAGGAGGAGATGATCGACTGATTCAAGGGACCCTCTGCACATGACACAAGGGAAAACAACAGTGATGCCAAGCCTATCCAATCTCATGCCAGTTAGAATTCTATCCTAAACGACCAACCAAGCAAAAGCCCCTACTTTAGGAAGATAGGCAGCGTGCCAAAATAACTTATATGGCAAGTCCTCCCCCTTAACATCTATAGACAAACAACTATACCCTTATTTAATCGAATACTCCCCTAATTTTGAATAGGTCCAAATAAGCTCATCATCCTCCTCTAAAAAGAGTAATGGACGTTTCTTTAACTCATCCACAAAAGAAAACTTAATATCTTGATCCACCGGAAGAGAATCAATTGATATCCATCTCACCACAGGTAAGAGGCCCGAGGAATCCACAAAAACTAATCAGCCACAAATAAACCCCAAGAAGATTCGAGGGAAGACATAAGAGGCAACCGATCCCTAAGGCTAGAAAGTGCAGGGAAACCATTCCAGACTTCCTCCCAGAACCTAGCCTTTCGACCATTATGGATAAGCCAGGACAACCCTGGAAAAATGATAGATCTACACTCAACCATGAAATTCCAGATTACAGACCCTTTAGGGAGTGAGGAAGTAGTAAAGATGGCCTCCCTAGAACAGTTTTTAAAGTATTTTGCAGACAAAATAGATGCCCACTTAGAGGAGGGTTGTTTATATAGCTTCAAGACTAATTTAGCACCAAGGGCCAAATTCTACTTACCAAGATCCTTAACCCCTGCACACCCTTTGTCTCTTGGAGTGCAAACCCTATCCCATGCCAACAAAGGGATCCTACCTTTCTTATTAACATTATCATTCCATATAAAATACCTTAAAACTGAATGTAGAGCAACCAAAGTCTTCTTAGGAGCCTTTAAAATAGATAACAAATAGATGGGAACCGCATTTAGAACAACTTTAATAAGCATGATTTTACCAGAAAAAGATAACCACTTATGAGACCAATAAATAATTCTTGAAGAAATGGCCCTCGAGATCCGCTCCCAAAAAGTATGCTTCTCTGAACCAGTAAAAAATGGAATACCTAAATACTTACAAGGGAACTGGCCAATAGAGAAAACCCAAAAGCGAGACAACATAGACTACACCAGAGGGGAAACATTAAGAAAGAAATTTTTTGACTTGGCCCAATTAACCTTTTGTCCAGAGAAGAAAGAATAGTCCATAATGATCCTATTAATGACCTTAGCCTCCCCCATGGTAGCTTTGCCAAACAGTAATGTGTCATCTGCGAATAAACAATGAGTATGACTCTCAGCCATATGAGGAATGGAAATCCCCTTCCATGCTCCATTATCCCTAGCTCCTAAGATGGCTCTACTAAGAGCTTCCGCCAAAATAATAAACAAAAAAGTTGACAACGGATCCCCTTTCCTGAGCCCTCTAAGTGAGGCGCAAAAGCCACATGGAGAACCATTCAAAATCACTGAGAACCTAGCTGTGCTAATACATGCCTGAATCCATTTGACCCATTTAATCCCAAACCCAAATTTTTTAAGCACACACAAGAGCGCTTGCCAACTTACCCTATCATATGCCTTCATCATATCCAACTTTAGAATGATAGCTAGAATAGACAACTAAGAGATAGAATACAGAATCTCATGGGCCACAATGGCCCCTTCTGCCTTTTCCCTACCAGGGACAAAACCCCTTTGTTCACCCGAGACAATTTTTGGAATGAGCTTGGCAAGCCTCAAGGAAATAGCCTTCGTAATAATTTTGTATAAGGTATTGCATGTGGAAATTGGATGGAAATCCACAAAAGATTTGGGATTATCACTTTTTGGAATGAGGGTAACCAAAGTTGAATTAAGCTCCCTCAAAATAGACCTATTGCACCTAGCCTCTTCTAAAACAAGACAAAGGTCCTCCCCAAGGAAAGACCAGGATTTTTGAAAAAAATGGGTAGTAAAACCATCCTGACCAGGAGCCTTGTCAGGTGACATTGAAAAGACAACCTCTTTTACTTCTTGAATAGAGAAAGGTGCCATTAGAATTGCATTATCCTCATTAGATATAAGATTGGGATAGGAGAAGCAAAACTATCATTGAAACCATATGCCTCCTCAGATAGCAAAGTCTTGAAAAAATGGATAGCCTCAATAGCAATCTCAGACTCTTCAGAAATAACAACTCCATTAGGGTTTTGAATACAAGAGATCCTACAACGTTGCCTTTTCATCTTAGTTGAGGTGTGGAAGAATTCAGTATTTCGATCACCCTCACACAACCATAGATCTCTATATTTCTAACACCAATAGATTTCTTCCCTAGAGAGAATCTCTTCAAGATGAGAATTCAAAGATTTATGCCTCAGCATAGTAGCAGAATCCATGCCACATTTCATAATCGTAGCATTAAGAGCTTTGAGTTCTTCCTGAATCTTAAGCTTCTTAGAGAAAATATTTTTAAAATGCAGTACATTTCATTTCTTAATTTCTTCCTTAAGATAAGAAATTTTTTTTACAAACCTAAACATCCTAGTTCCATGAACAAAATAAGTCGAGGACCACCAAGATTGTAAAAGCAAAAGAAAGGATGGATCTCGAAACCACATTGGTTCAAACTTAAAAGAAGAACACCCAGGAGCTCTATCATCCAAGATAGATAACAGAACCGGAAAATGATCAAAACTAGCATAAGGAAAAACTAAGGCCACAACATCCACATCAGAGGAAATCCAATTGTTAGAAACCAAAAATGATCCAGTCTTTCAGCCAACTACAAGAAATATTTCCTCCTATTAGTCCAAGTAAATGGACCATTCAAGGTTTTACAATCCACCAGGTCATTATTAGAAATGAAAGCAGAAAAGTCCTCTAAGATACGCTTATTGGGCAAAATACCCCCAAACTTCTCATCATAAGAGGAAATGGCATTAAAGTCCCCTCCAAAAACCACAAACTGGTCATGAAGGGAGGAGAAGGTAACGGATAGAGAATCCCAAAGGGCTTTTTTAGCCCCAATTGACATTGGTCCATACACATTGAACAACTAGATTTTAACATTCGAAACATGACTTTTAACCAAGGCTAGCATCTAGAAGGGAGCAGAAACAACCAGCTTTAACTCAATAGACACATCCTTCCAAAGAAAAGCCAAACCCCCAGATGCCCCCGTAGAAGGGGAGACACAAAAATTCCAAGACTTCCATTTGGAAAACAAAGAATCAGCACCATGACAACTTAACTTAGTTTCTTGCAAAAGTAACACATCGCACTTCATTAAATCCAACTATGATTTAATGAGGCACCTTTTGTTAGGGGAATTTAAGCCCCTAACATTCCAAGACATGATCCTCATTTCTCTTGAGGGGAGGCAATCTCTCCCCTCTTCTCAATTGCAAAATCCGCGTTCTCCAACTCAGCCCTCAAGCTACACTTGGAAGCCACAAACCGAGTAAATGGAGGACTAAATTTAGTCTTTTTCATACCTGTAGTCACACAAATCTGTCCAACTTAATTAAATAAATATTCGCTATTTATTTGATTAAAAATCCACTAGCCATCAGTTAATTAAATTAATATTTAATTAATTCATCTCCAAACATTCTCCTATTAATTAAATAAATTATTCAATTTATTTTAATTAATTCATTAAATCAAATTCAAATTAATTAAATAAATAAAATCAATTTATTTAATTAAAACCTCCCTTTTCCTCTTTTAAATAAATTAAATAAAACATTTATTTAAATCATTATCCCCCCACTTGCATTTTCCTACAAATGCAACTTGCACACATTTATTGAAATAAATGAATTTTTATTTTTAATAAAATCCTATTTTCCCTCACCCACCAAATCCACTTGCAAAATCTAATCCCCTTCTAGATTCTTCTAACCCCTTCCTAATTAGCCTAATCCATCCCCTAATTATTGTCACATTCCTAAGCAAAGGGAAGTCACTTCTCAAAGCCTAAAAGTCTTTGATAACCATTAAAGGCTTTCAACCTTCAACCACTAAATGTCTCAAAGTCTTGGATAACCTTTGAAAGCTTCCAACCTTCAACCACTTAATCCACAAAGTCTTCAAAAACCATTAATGGCTAACCCAAACCCTCAAACATGGTTAAAACATTTGTTTTGACTCAACCTCTACCCCACCCAAGGGTCTCATCAGGCCTTTAATGCTTTGACCATGATTATCTCTTAATCATTTGCACAAAGGTTTATCCTTGGATTAACTCTTAATCCAATGGGTAATCCTAATTTAGACTTGACCCTTACCTTCTAGATAACCATGAAGTCTTCTCAGGCATTCAATGCCTCCAACCCCTTCTCTCAACCCAACCCTATGTTGACACTTGTCACCGTTTTATTGGTGCAAATTGTGCACATGGATCCCCAACTTTCAAGCTTGACCCTTGATTAAACCTTTCAATCCTGGCCATCCATTGCTCCATTTTTCCTATAAATAGGGCCCATTCCTTCATAATCCAGATCCTGAAAACTTGTATGCATTTAGGCTATAGACATTTTTAGAGAGCATTTAGCATAAGCAATCTAACATCTTATCATTTTGGTTAAAATATATCATTTTAGCATCAATAGATTAGTATTAGCTTTTCATTTCACATTTAGAGCTATACTACAATCTCAATCCTCCATAAGGATCCATAGTACAAAAAGCTGCTGAGAGCTACACTATTTTGGAACTTGGAGAGGAGAGGAACAAGGGAGAAAGGAGCTAAGGCCATGCTAAGAGACAGTTGGAGATGTCTCATTATCTTTATTTCTTTAGTTAGATACATTAGCATGTTTTTAGTGTCTCTCTTGATATGCCTTTTGTAGATTAGTTTTGATTGACTAACACTAACGGTTTTTGTGTCTTTGGTGTTGTTTATCATTTGCTAACCTTGTGCCATTTAGGATGGCATCAATACCTAACCCTGATTTTGGGCTCAAGAGTGTAGACTGAATGCCAACATCAATCTCTAACTACATGTAGAATGCCTTTGGCTTCCTACCTCTTTTCACAGGAGAAGGAGATGGTGAGGTAGGGGATAAAAGGAATTGAACCAAAGGTGTATCAATCATTGGATCAAAACCCACATTCCCATCCCCATCCCCAGTTAAACCCAAGGCATTATCCACTTCCTGGACTTTATCAGAGAGAATATCAAAAGGATTGTGAGTTGGGGAAATTACCAAGGAAGAATTTAAATTAACCAAATCCTAATCAGTTGCTTCAACTAATTTATCAGTGACATCCGAGTTCAAGGTAATTTTATGATCAAAAACCATTTTTTGAACTTTAGCAATTAAGTCATCATCAGGAAGGAAAGATTCCATACAATTAGCAACTGGACAAACATCTATTTGAGAATTAATAAGTAGGCCATCCTTCAAAGAGTTGATCACACTTTTTTCCTCGGTTCCCCCTTTGTCTCCCACTTTAGAACTATTATGTTTCTAAAAATGCCTCTAATCATGTTAAAAACTAAATCTCTCCCCCAAAGCAGTTGATTTTGTAACTAATATAATGAGTTTATTTGATCTATAACTAACATTGGGAGTTGATTGGAGGAGATAGATTCTAGGAAGATTCTAGATCCCGAGTGTTAAACACAAGTTCCCTAATTTCTAAAAACAAAATCATGTTGGAGAAAGGAAAGTAGTCAACTCCAATTGAACAAAGAACACAAACCTAACTACGCAAACATAAGAACCAAAAGAGGGTGATGCTCCTACATCGGGCTTTCCAAGTGAGTTGTTTGTGAGCGTACCTTGCAAAATAATTTGGGTAGTAGAAATCCCCTTTCAAGTTGTTATCAACTTGCAACATACTCCCTATGCTTGAAATTAGCAACCTTTATAAATTTACTTCTTTCTTTTCTTCCAACATGTGAGTATAATAGTGTCTCCTTTACTTAGTATGACGAATTGGTTTATTCATATGCGCTTGTGGATCCATGTCCACACTACATCAAAGTACTTCACCCAGGTTTTCCTTGCATTTGTTGTCAACTTGTTGATTTCATCTTAAGACAAACTTTTAGAAACATTAACTTCTCCCGATCTGTCTTCTTCAACCAAAATTGTGGTCTTCACACCCCATCTCATCATCGTTAACATTTGGCCATAATTATACATGGAGTCTCTCATTGTTGTACCTTTCCAAGTCTTTGCCCAAGTTAGAAGAATCAATTTCATCATCAATATAAACAAAATGTGATAAAGTAGTCATGGTGTTTAAAATGTTTCTTGTCTCCACTGATGCACTATATTGTTTGGCTTCCTCATACCTCTCTATTGTAACCATGACACATTCATGTAAAGAAATTTTAGTTGTATCAAAATATTGTAAAAATTAAAATATTACGTCTTCATCCCCTACTGAAATATTTGTCCTAGTTCCTCTCAATACAACCAACTTTTCCTCAGTGACTGCAATTTGAAGTAAAAGATCATCTTTCGTATTTTTTTTTGTTATCTCCACTCTCTATTGATGAAGAATATGACTAATATTTAGTATTGCCTTAGAACATGGGATTCTTGTTTATCTACTATAATTGGGTTATCCTCAAGTCTCCTATTGGTTGTCCTACATGCAAGTTAGCACCATTCACATTCTTGCAACATTCAAAAAAATAAAGAACCACAGGTACTTGGTTGCTACTGCAACTTCTTCTTTCTCCCCACCATCTACAAACTCTTTCCCACTTACTAGCATCACCTTACTATTGCCACTATGGTTGTCCTATTTTGGCTCTTGCAAAGGCAACAAGGTATGTTTGGTTCCCTCCTTCTGGTAAAACTACCAAGGTCTACCAATCAACAAGTGACACACATCCATTTATGGAAACTTATAGCCATACAATGAAAATTTCCACATAACCCAATTGAGAAATCAACAAAATGATCACTTAAAATCCATATGAAAAGAATAGACAACATACACATCAAAGATGACACAAAATATACCCTAGGAAAACCCTCATGAGGCAAAAACCAACTTCCAAAAGCATCTATCATATATGTATTATCAGCAATGCAACATTACAAATACAATCATGAAATCTTCTAAAACCCCATCCATCAACAAGAACTCCATGTGAATAAGAATGTAACCACAAATACCATGTCATGCTTCCAACATCCACAAATATTAAACCTCACTTACCCAAACAACTATCCTTGTGGTTTCTTTCATAAAAACAAGCTCGGACTACAAAACTAAAAAGTGGTATTGCATCAAAAACATGTGTTACCAAGCGATGAAATATTTGGGAGTATTGATTCCATCTTGGATGATTGTAAATAGGGGAATAGTGTGAAGATTAGGGAAAGAGCATTTATGATTTCTCTTACCATTATAGGTAAGATTATTTACAGAAAAAAATTGTTTGAGGTAGGCTCCGCACAAGCTACAAAGTTTAAGAGTATGGTTGAAGCAGTCACCAGTGAGGAGGGACCTCAAAGAGATCAATCTAGACTGGTCAGCAAGAGTAATCACAATGAAAACACAAAGATATGATGGAGGCAATGCAGAATAGATTATTTTATTGCATTAGATTTGATTACATCCAACCGATAACAACTGGGTTACAACATACCGGCTCACGGGCCTAGTAGAATAGGTCACAACCGGGACCTTGAATCTTATGATCTATCTTCTATGCACAATCTAGCTACTTGATTCTCTGATTGATTCTAATTCCTTCCATTCTAATGTATAATTACAAACATATATATATCAATCCAAAGGATCCAGTCAGCCCAACAGCGATCAAAACCCGAAGAACAAGACCTAACATACAAAATAAACAAGGTCGACCTCAGCCAAGAGATTCCTCTGAAAAATTCAAAGGATGAAACGTAGATCATGGGAAAAGGTCAGGCATATGCCAAGGAACATCAGAATCAACACCCAAGGCTCTGCAAGCTTCTGAATGGGTTCCGATAGATCACCAGAATAGGTCCAGGCAACCGGTAACAGGAAACTATCATGGAAACCGATAGCGATATCTTACTAGAAAATGATCCAAATGCAATTTGGTCTGGAAGCAAGAAAGATGATCAAGTCTTCAAGTAGAATCCAAATCCATAGGGTTCGATGAGCCAAAATCAAGACACATAGAAAGGAAAACTGAAACTGCAAATAGAAAAAAAAAAAAAAAAAATCAGAAAGGAAATTTTTTTTGGGTGATGCAAGATTGCTATGAACCGGGGATGCTCCTGCATCAAACATCTAGGGTTATTGAAAAAGTGAGCCTCTCACTTTACCAGGGTCAGAGGAAAACCAAGGTGGTTTACCTCTGCCTTATAAATCCAAGATGAATCTTCAACTGGTATGACCATCCACTTGACAAGATATTCCTTATACTCACTGCTCCAGGTACTACGCCCAATCTTATTGTCCAAAATCTCTTCAATATAATCTAGTTCCTTCTAAGGTAACTGTTTCTCCAATTCTGCAACACTGTTCTCATTGAATTTTGGTTCATGGTACTCATGAAGATCTGCAATGTTGAATATACATGAAATACTTAGACTATCCGATAACTCCATTTCATATGCATTTCCAGAACTAAACTTCCTCAAAATCCTTCAAGGTCCAAACTTCTTCATCTGCAACTTATTATATGTTCCAACTGGGAATCTCTCATTCCTCAAATATACTATCACTTCATTGCCAACTTCAAATTCCTTATGTCTCCTCTTCTCATATGCCTTCTTCTTATACTTGTTGTTCATGTCTTCCAAATGTTGCTTAACCTAAATATGCAATGCTGCCATGTGATCTGCAAAGTCTTCTTCTTCTGACCTCCTCCGGTCTTCACTTCTAATGTCTTTCAATTCTGATATCCCTCTAGGATTCACTCTGGTAGCAATCTCAAAGGTTTTCTTCCGATACTTCTATTCACTGAATTGTTGTAGGGAAACTCTACTTGTGCAAGGATTAAATCCCAACTTCCAGTTTTATCTCCCACTAAACATCTTAACAAATTTCCCAAACTTCAGTTAACAACTTCTATCTGTCCATTAGTTTGTGGATGAAAAGTAGAACTGAACTTCAAATCTATCTTCATCTTCTTCCAAAGTGATCTCCAAAAATAGCCAACAAACTTAGTATCTTTGTCTGAAACTATGCTCTTACATAATCCATGCAATCTCACCACTTCTTTGAAAAATAGGTTTGCTACATGCAATGCATCTGATGTCTTCTTACAAGGTATGAAATGAGCCATTTTTGAGAATCTATCCACTACCACAAATATAGAATTATTCCCTCTCGGTGTCTTAGGCAATCCAAGTACAAAATCCATGCTTATATCCTCCCAAGGTCTTACCGGTACTATCAAAGGTTTATACAATCCCACATTCTAACTACTACCTTTTGCAACTTGACAAACTCTACAACCATTTGCTTCAGTCTACCATAACCGGTTCTCTACATGCTTTCCAAGGTTCTACAAAATCCAAGTCTTCATCATACAAGGTCTTCAAATCTTCAAATCCTAACACTATCACTCTTATCTCTGTTAGCAAATTCCTTCTCCTACTCAATGCATCAACAACTTTGTTACATTTCTCACTTCTATGCTTCAACACAAAGGTGTAACTCTGCAAGAGTTCTACCCATATCATATGTCTCTGATTCAACTTACTCTAACTGTTCAAATACTGCAAAGCTTGATGATCTATATACAACACAAACTCCTTAGGCAACAGGTAATGTCTCCACTTCTTCAAGGCTTTAACTATGGGACAAAACTCCTGATCATACACTAAATATCTCCTCCAGGCATCATTCAATTTCTCACTGGAATAGGCTACTACTCTTCCTTCTTGACTCAAGACTGCTCCTATTGTTGTTCCACTTGCATCACAATCCACTTGAAATACTTTATTGAAATTCGGTAAAGCTAACACAGGCTGCTCAATCACTTTCTACTTCAACAGGTGGTCCACTTGAATTCCTTTTGATCTCCTCTCATGGTCTCAGTCATAGGGTTACAAACTGAACTGAAATTTCTAATAAACTTCGAGTAAAAACTAGCCAATCCATGAAATGATCTTAACCCTCCAATGCTTCCCAGTGTAGGCCATTCAACAATTGCTTTCACTTTCTCAGGGTCCATCTTAAAACCATCCTCTGATGTCACACATCCCAAATAGATTAACTTATCCTTCATGAAAGTACACTTCTTGATATTGATCAACAACTTCTCTTCTCTCAATCTCTGCAAAATTTATCATAACTACAACAAATGCTCCTCTTTTGTCTTACTGAAAATCAGAATTTCATCCAAATACACAATAACAAACTTACCCAATAATTTATTCAATACCTCATTCATCAGCCTCATGAAAGTACTCGATGCATTAGTCAATCCAAAAGGCATCACCAACCATTCATACAGCCCTTCATTTATCTTAAATGTTGTCTTCCACTCATCACCTTCTCTAATCCTAATCTGATGATATCCACTCTTCAAATCAATCTTTGTAAAGTATTTTTCTCCACTCAAACAATCCATTATGTCATCCATCCTAGGCAAAGGAAACTGGTATTTCACTGTGATCTTGTTTATTACTCTTGAATCAGTAGACATCCTCCATTCTCCATTCTTCTTAGGTGCTAATACCGTTTCTACTGCACAAGGGCTCAGACTCTCCCTCATCAAACCTTTCTTCAACACCTCTTGCACTTGTCTATTCAATTCCTCATTCTCTATCGGTGTCAATCAGTGTGCATCTTTGTTAGGCAAACTAGCTCTAGGAACCAAGTCCATGCAATGACTAATACTTCTCACATGTGGCAATCCATTAAGTACATTATCTGAAATGATGTCTGCATATTCTGTCAGCAAATCTTTTATCACTTTCGGGTGTTCTCCTTTCAGTTCCAGACTCTCCATCTTCTTAGGAATTAAGGCAAAGCACACATTCTCATGTTTTAGTCCATCCATTAATTTCCTTCCATCTACCAAACAAATTCTAGAATTCATACAAACTTCATTCTTCAAAGGTTCCTCCAAAGGCAACAAGGTTTGCTTCATCCCATTGGGCACAATAGTGTATGCATTCTTTCTCCCATCATGTACTGCCTGTCTATCAAACTACCAAGGTCTACCCAACAAAAGATGACAAATATCCATAGGCAGAATATTACACAAGACTTCATCATGATAATTCCCAATTTTCAATTTTACCAAACATTGTTCACTTACTAACAACTTATGTTCATCCTAAATCCATGCTATCTTATAAGGCTTAGGGTGTTTCAATCTCTCCAATTTCAACTTATTCACCATCTCTTCTGAAATAAGATTATCTGAACTACCACTATCAATAAAAACTTTACAACACTTACTGAATACCTTAAATTTTGTCTTCAACAGATTCTTCCTCTGCAAGGGCTCTTCATCTCCTCCAATATGACACAAAGCTCTCCTCATCATCAATAGTTCTCCATCTTCTGGTTTATTATCTGATCTGGTGGGGTTTTCTTTCACCACTGCTGCTCTTCTAGTAGTTTTTGTCTTCTTACACTTGAATGCATGATGTCCTTCTCCAGCACACTTAAAGCAGGTTCCTTTAAATGTCCTCTTGTCTTGTCTTCTAAAGTTTTCATTCTGGTAACCATCCGGTTCTCTCCTTTGGTATAAATTTCTATCATCCTTCTTGTATGAATTACCTTATTTGCTCACTTCCTTGTCCTTGCTCTGATTTGTATTGTTTCCTCTTCCTCCGGTATATCCTCTTCCTCCTTGAAATCTTCCTCCTGTAAACCTTCTACCCTTACCTCTTTTTCTCTACTCA